>NW_010449432.1:0-1727 GCF_000710305.1 Buceros rhinoceros silvestris | reverse complement strand
CAGGAAAAGAGAGGATTACTAGAGGGAGCCTGTGTGGTCATTTTTAGAGGTAGAAAGAAAGACTAATTAGAGCTTGTCTGTGGTTAGGTATGGGAGTAAAACTTCCAAGTGTATCTCAAACACCTGGTGATTGTACTGGATAGAACCAATCACTTGGTCTTCATTGTTATGGTGAAAGCTCTTCTTAAAGAGGCCTGATCATCAGTAGCTGCAGTACCTTTTGATCTCCCTCTACCTGCAGGAAAAAGGGAACTGAACTGTGGCTAGCATCAATGAACTAAGTATTTTGAAATTATTCAGGCAATACAGAAATGAAATTTGGTCTTGAAGTCTTAATTCTGGTGTATTCTAAAAATAAAATATAATATCTTGAAGTGCTCTGAAGTTGAGGGGTTTGAGGACATGCTGTGAGAGATACCTGCCTCAGAGTAATGATAGTAAAGGCTGCTATGGTGCTTTTGAATACAATGAAGTTCTGGATTTGTTAGCTAGTGGCTGCTGAGTCTTCTGCTATTGTAATGGTGTTGCTGAGTATGAGGCATTTTTGATGATGTGCTTTGTTTGGAAGTGAATATAGCTTCTGTTTGTGTTAGTGCTTTTACACAGTTGCTGACCTTTCTGAAAAATCTTGATATCTGTTTATGCATGGTCTATAAGAAGTTCCTCTGTAAAGCCTTGGCTCACTCTTTATCTCTCCTGCTCCCAACCCTTATTTTCTCTACTCTTTTTGTAACTTTAATTACAAGTGGTATTGCTCAAGAGCAAAACAATCTCCTTTTTGTACATAAAAAGGACAGAGAATCACTTCTTATTGTAAGAGAAATCAGAGTTGAAACTTGCGTGCTAATAGGATAGTTAGAAACCATGCTGACCGTCATCTCCTGTTTTTCTCTCTAAAGTGCAAGCTGTAAAAAGAGGCCAAAATGCACCTGTCTTCAAAACGGATTAAGTATATCCTTTTGCATCTGAAAGTTGTAAAATGTTCACCAGAGGGAATTTGCTCATGGAAGTTTTGGGGCCTTTCATCTTAGCCAGATTCTGAATGGGTTGATTGATACAATATTGTGTTAGTAGCCTGGAAAGGTGAATTTAGCAGTGTAAGGTAGAAATCAGGTCAAGGGTGGCATACGAGTGGTGACAGGAAAAATGTCTTCTGTCTGGAGTAAACACAGGTTTAAAAAAAGCCACTTACACAGGTTCCATTGTAAGGGTGTAACTGGAACACCTGAGTTTGAAGCTATACTAAAGTAGCTGAGTCAGTGTAGAGGGATGTGGTAATGACATGCAACTTCATCAACGCTTCAATGGTAACGAGATGAGTTAAAAAACCAAACAAACCCCTTGCTACTGTCTGTAACTTTCTGTTAAGACTTTCTTCATGCTTATAAATGCCTGTGATGCTAGCAGCGCTGCTTCATTGCATGTTCCCAAGGACCTGTGAAAGGAAAGCTCTGTGTTTCGGGTATCATAGTGACTGAGGTTCTTCCCCTGCTGAAAACTTGCTTCTCAGAGGGAAAATCCTAAATATGTCAAAGCAATGAACTGTGGATAACGTATGTTCTGGAATCACAGTGCTGAAGGGAACCGGCAGACATGTTTTTTCTTTGAGGGGGGAAAAGGTGAGTGATATAACTTTCATAGAGGGGAGATGGAGAGTGAATATTCCTCCTTGGAAATGTCAGATTGTTAAGGGTCGAGGGACTGATTTACCTTAACGGAATCCCTCT
>NW_010449431.1:0-1725 GCF_000710305.1 Buceros rhinoceros silvestris | reverse complement strand
AACCACATGCAGGGAAGGGCGGTGAGTGATCCGCAGTCACACAGAAATGCACCAGAGGGAACCACTGAGATGGAAAAGATGCATGTGAGAAGCCAGATTTAGACCCAGGTTAAGCTTTCCCAAGTCTGAGCAGAGAGGGGGCAGCCTCCAAGCAGGAAATCTGGAAATACAAATCCATGCATGGCTGACACCACTGCAGGAAATGTGCCTGCAAGGAGGCGGTGCTGCTGGCCTGACTTACCCTGGTTTAGGATGTTTCCACTTCCAGCGGTGACAGCACTTTCTTGGCTATTGATGGGCAGCCAGATAGTGACTGTGATTAGGAGTTTTGCCTGAGTGAGGCTGTGCACTACTTGACTTACTGAGGCACAAGCTGTTTACAGATATAAAACACAAACAAGCTCTGAAACTTCTGTTAATTTATGTTGACTTGCTGTGGTCTGGGCCAGCTCCAGCATTTTTTCTCACTGCACTCATTACTGCAGGCAGTGATGAAACTGGGTAAGCCAAATGATCAGCTTGGCCTTGACGTGGTTATAATGTCATTGAAAGTAGGGGGAAACACAAACATTCTGCCTTTGGCATGGGAATCTGAACCTTCCTGCTTCATTTACAGTAAAAACCAACCAGAAATCCGTAATTCCCTCACTTTCAGACTTCTCTAGTACACATCCACAGCAAGGTGTGGCACAAAACACTGGAAGAAAGAAGCCAGCCGGCTTTCATAATTTGATCTTTCAAACCTGTCAGTGAGAAATCCTTTTAAATATAACTTCCCATTAGACAAACCTAGGCAAAGCTGTAGGAACATCTTAATTGTATTAAAAATGGTCAGCAAAGATGGTCACATCACTTGGAAGCAAATGCTACTTCTGAGTAATGATCTCCTGACAAAATGAGATAAATGGTCTTAGGCGGGACTGCTGGCATAGCCTTCAGTGTGTTTTTGAAGCAGCAAGGAAGAGTTCAAACAGCCGTGCATTTACAACAAAACTGGAATAATTTATCTGCTGTGGTTTATGTTGTCATGTTTATGCCCAAATAGTTGAAGTGAAGATTACAGTTTTGCTGATAAATAACACAGAAAATTAAACCACCGCTGCTGGCTTGCATGGCATAGTTGACATTGTTTCGCAGCAGCTGCAGGATGGACCCCTTACACTTCATGTAAACAAACAGTCAGGATCCCAGCAGAGGGGAGGGCTCCCAGGGTGTGAGGGCAACTGGGCACTGCAGACCAGCACTGCCCTGGCCAGGCTGCTGCTCGGGCTGGAGCCTCCTGGCGAAGAGAAAGCAGCCACTGAAGCGTTACAGGGCTGTTGGTCTGGGCTATGTCTTATCCAGATTTCTGAAAACTGGCTATGTTATTGTTTCGATATAAACTGCTTGCTGATTAGACGCAAATGGGTTTGTTTAATTAAAAAAAAAAAAAGGCCAACTAATTGAGTTAAAACTACAAAACTATGTGATTTATGGGAGAAATGCCTAAGTTAATTAGTTACCATCTGTTTCATGAATACAGTTTGCTTTGAATACCTCTATTGTCTATTTATTTCTCAAATTTATTTCAGTGAGGAGATGATACTTTAAAATTAAATTACGTTGTTCCCCCTGATCTCTAGCAGGCAACAGAGCGGTGGTGTCTGCAGTGACCTTATGGTGCTATTTCTTTTTAAAGAAATATTGCTGGGGCTTTAATCACTGCAAGCCTAGCTCTGTGGCAGG
>NW_010449430.1:0-1715 GCF_000710305.1 Buceros rhinoceros silvestris | reverse complement strand
TCAGAATCACTGTGTTCTTGGCTTCTTCCCCAAGCCCAGGGTCTGCATTAGAGCAGGATCTTGACTGGCAGTTGAAGTAGTGAGACCACTGCGTGTCGTACAAACCCATAATATTTCATTGTCTTTACCTGTTTGTTATTTGTAGCAGAGGCCATAAATACACATTTAGCTTTTAAACAGCATCTTTTCCACCATATCAGAGCACACAGGGAACACTCATGGGCCATGTTTTTATCTAAGTCCTTGGCTAACTTTGATTTTCTGGAAGAAAGCAAATTATCTATGTCCTACAGGCAAGTATAAAAGCAGAATGTGTAAAAGATTCATAACTTTTCCTTATCTTTTTTTCTAGGTTCAGGACAGGGTGAAGCCAGAAAAAATCTGACATACTGGCAACTTGGACAGCCAGAGAGTCTGGGAATCACAAAAACTGCTGAAAGAGCCTCAAAACTGTTGAACCAGACTGAACAGCAGCGGCAAAACTGTAAATCTCAAGACAAATACACTAAGAACGTGTAAAAGAAACAGATATTTTCCTGTTGGCTTTGGGAGAAAAAAAAAAGTGAAGTCAAAGACAAATCTTGGCTTTGAGCCCATGTTGGGCACGTCCTGTCCAAGGCCACACACCGAGCCACCAGCAGAGCCCTCGTTGCACCCTCTGGGTACCAGCTCTCCCCGTTGAGCGATGCTCCCCCTCGCTGCCCACTGCATCCAAGTAAATCACTCTCTTCTAAAAGGACCATCCTAGCCCAGAGCTCAATCAAACGTCCAGGAAACGTTCCCGCTGCTAAGCTGATCAGGAAGCAGAGATTTGGACGGGCAGACAGGACCTCAGCTGACATTGGATGGCGAGCTTCTCTTCAGATTTCAGGAATATTGTTCCAATTCCTCTCCTGTGGCTATCCGCAGCCAATCAGGATCCAGACTTTATTAAAGATTTTTTTTTTTGGGTGGGGTGGGGCTGTATGAAACAGAATATATTCCTCCCTGAAAGTTTTGTAAAGTGACACTGGGATCCTATTTCTTTTGACAACCACATCCAGCTGCACAGGGAGCAGAAAAGCCGCATGATCTATGTTATAAAGCCAAAACAGTACTTTTGCCTTTCTTTTTTTTAACTTACGGAAAACATTTATAGGTGTATTGCACACAATTCATATCGTTAGCGCAGAGCAAACTACGCAGCCAAAGCAGCCCGTTCTAAGGCAGAAAGACGTACCCAAGAGTCGCAGCTACATACCAGCAGACCCCTCCTGTTTGCAACGTCAATGACAGGACACGCAGGGAGTCCCTGTCTGGTCATAGGATGTATCACAGACTGTGTGGAAATTTTAGAGCTTGGTAATCACATGGCCTGCTCCTGCCAGCAGCCACACTGACACGGCTTTGGCATATTTATTACAGTGCAGTCCTGCCTCTCTCAGCTGTAGGAAACACCACAGACCTGCTCAGGACCTGAATATTTGTTGATGTCAACATAAAAATTGATAATTCATCAAGCTTCCGTCCTGTTTAAACACCACCACCTCCCCTCTCAGTGAGGAATATCGGTAATCCTACCTATTAATCTGTATGTGTCTCTGTCCATGCAACAAAATGTGTTGGATTTTGGAGTGTTGGAGACTTGTTGAAATATTTGTCAGTAGGATGTTGTGGTTTGGATAAAGCATAACACGGTCACTCTAGAGGCAGGAGCTTGAGTTTCACTCTGGGCT
>NW_010449429.1:0-1734 GCF_000710305.1 Buceros rhinoceros silvestris | reverse complement strand
GGCGCCCCCCACCCCGCCACCCCGCAGATGCCCCACGCCCCCCTTCCCTCCTCATCTGTCCGTGTTGCTCAGATCTGTTCTGCCCTGGGCAGGGCTCTCGTCGGGGACTCTGGCACTCGCAAAGAGACACCTCTCAGGCTGCTCCCGTCCTCTTAGCAGGAGCCACGACTTCCCACAGCCGAGCGGGGAACCGGGCTGGGAAGAGACCTGAGGCTAGACAGAAAGCAGCGTTAGCCCCCTCCTTCCACCCCGCGTCCTCTCCATCCCAACTCAGAGACAGCGGCTATGGAAGGGGCGTGAACCCCAGGTCCCCAAAGAGACTCCTCTGAGAAACAGCTCAAGCACGAGCACACGGCTGTGTGAGGCCATCGAATTCCTCGTACACCTCGTCCTGCGGTCAGACACCCTGGTGACAGCCCCTCCCTGCAGCCCTCTACCCTGGCAGCTCTGCACACAGGGAGCAGGCCGGGAGGGGATCCGAGGCTGGACAAGGTGACGCTGCCCCATCTCCAGCCACCTCGGAGCCTCTTCACCATGCAGAGGGAGCCAGAGACACCAGAACTCGCCTGGTTTGCCTGAGCCGCTCCCAGCGCTCTGACCTGCTCAGCACTAACCGTTAAGGTCTCGTTGTGAGGCTGAATCCTTCACAAGCTTCCCACTGATCTCGTAGCACTAGGAATAATTCCGGGACATCCTTTCACCCCACGAATTGTCCCCAGGGAGCAGCTGAAGGCCGGCCAAGCACAGTGTGGCTGTGCTTGAGCCGGGGCAGCTGCCTCCCAGCTTCGCAGGGTCCCTCCTCACGCTCAGTGGTAGCAGATCACGCAGTTTAAGGTCCGGGAATATTCAGTGCTCATGGAAAAAGCTCCCAATAAGCTACACCCAGATGTCAGGTTTCAGGTTAACAAGAAGTACAAGTGTTTCAGTCGTGCCTGTGCGGCCTTACGCTGCCGGGACAACACACCATCGCTAGAGCAAGTGCCACCTCTACCTACCGCAACAGGAACCGGCCAGCAGCACTGTCTCTTCTCCCCTCAGAGGTGCCTTCAGGGGTCCCCGCAGGGAACCAGCACACCCTCAGCCACCCCACGGCTTCCACCAGGGCCTCCCAACACACGCACTCCCAACACTCAGCGCCCAGCCTGAACACGCTGCTGAGCGTGATGGCTCAGGTGCTCGAAGTGATGCTGATCACTGAACCAGCTGAACCAGCTGAACCAGCTGAGGGTGGCCCTCACCCCCAGAAGCCACTGAGGGTCCTGGGCCACCCAGGGACCACTGGCAGGAGGCAGCTTCTCCAGAGAGAATGTTTTCCCAGGTTTGCTGGCGAGCAGGATGCTTCCCACGCTCAGCGGGCAAGGCTGTGCAGGGCCCCTGCCCCACCGCCCTGGCACAGGGGGGCGGTGGGGCAGGTGGGCACACGGCGATGGGTCCCGCCTGGCCTGCAGGTACCAAAGCCATCTCCAGTGAAGGGCTGTCGCTGTTGAAGAGCTTCGCTGCTCTAAGTCCAAGTGAAGCTTTTCCTCCCGGACTGGCAGGGGCCTGGCCGGGATTTCACCGGAGCTCTTTAACAGCCCAGAGGATTCGGTGCTGCATCCTCTGTCCTGTCAGGGCGTGGAGCATCTCCTGGCAGCACGCTTGGCATTGACAGAGGCTCGGCCCCCGCTTTCCCCCACCTCAAATCCCGTGTGTGAAGCACACGTTGGCATCACTCCATCTATTGTAAACGCCACG
>NW_010449428.1:0-1723 GCF_000710305.1 Buceros rhinoceros silvestris | reverse complement strand
GTCCCAGGGCTCGTAATAGCACGCACAGGAGTGTTTATGTTGCTGCTCAGCCGGCTTTGCCCTGTTTTCTTCCCAGGTCTGGAAGTTGGTAATGGCAAGTCTACTTTTTAACTCCTCTGCAGCACTTTACCAGTCAGATCAAGTGTGATGTCTCTACCACATAGTTTCCTGTGACACTCTTCTCCTTTCTCCCGTTCTTCTACTGGCTTTGTGTGTCAGGAAGTTGCAGAGCTTCTTTACAGTTCCACGGAGCTTTGTCTCTCAAGTGTACCTGAGAACCTGATATCCATGCTGTATATATTTCAAAGAGGTATCTCAGAGTAGTTCAGTCCTGGTCCTGTGCGGCGGGTCCCCTTAGCAGTTGAGGACAGATTCGATGTATTCCTCGAGTGCATCTTCCAGTTTAGTTTTATTAAAAAAAAAAAAAAAAAAGTTTTGTATGCTCCAAGACTGCTCCATAATGCTATCAGGATGTGGTAGATAGGTACTATCTGGAGAACTCCATTTGAAAAGCGAAATTAAACTGTGAACTAGAATGTTAACAGTACACTTCTTGGCCTTTATGGACCATGTTAAAATAAGAAAATTGGCACAATCCAGTGGAGTTCTGTGTTTTGGCGATGGACTTATGGACTTGTGAAATGATGTTTAGAGTTTGTCTGAATGTGGAGTAGCATTACAGCTTTAGTATAAATCTATTTTTACTTTTAATATAACATACTGAATCTTTGTTCCCAGGATTAATAGATTTATTGATTCTGAGTGCCTAATTGTATTTTCATATACTCTAATGTTTCTTGGCCAAGTTAACCTCTCAGCTGCTACTGTGTGACCTGGACATTGACTAACAGCAGATTGAAGAACTCTTGTGGTGTCATGGTGATGTTTTGTTTAAGAAGCTGTGGTGAGTGGGTGTGTCCCTTGGCTTATTCAGGTGCAAGGGTAGCTTGCATGAGAACAGTGTCATCCATGGATGCTGTCCCCAAGGCAAAGCTGTGTGGTCTGGTGTAAGCAAAGATAAGATGCAATCCCACATCTGTCATGATCTGTAAAAAAATAACCCAACAGTACTCTAGGAAATCTTAAGATCTGCATCTTAATGTTGAGTATTTTCTCGTGTAGTAATAAAGATTAAAGCTGTTTATTGCTAGTGTGTTATGTGCAACTCATCTGAAGCTAATCGTCTGGTTTCATAATGTTCTCAGATGGTTCTGCTGTTCTAGCTGTATGTTTGATCTCTGGTCTCAGGCCAGGTAGGAGAATGCTTTAGTGTGTCACAGCTAACACTTGAAGTCCCAGGTATCCTTCATTTCCCCAGATAAGACAATAGGTGAAGCTTAAGCTGTTTTCTTTTAAAAACCTGTAACACTATGTGCAGCAACAGCTGACTTGTAAAATGGGATTTAAGAGGAGCAGGTAAACTGTGAACGAGGATCCACGTGCTCTGAACGTGGTGGTTTTGTATCACAGGTACATAAGAACGGAGACGGCTGTTACACAGAATTGCATACTCTGCTCTAACAGTTCTGGAGTTCTTAGTTTTTGTTGAACATCACCTGATTAGTGCTGCTACATTCAAATGCTGCTGGTTGAGTAGTGCTGTTGGCTGTGATCGTTTCTGCTATTTTGGAGCTGTATACCACTTCAAAGTGGCTTTGGTTTCCTTTGTTTTATAAAGAGGATGATTTGGGAATCCTTGCTCTGGGAATGATCCCTTTGGTTG
>NW_010449427.1:0-1560 GCF_000710305.1 Buceros rhinoceros silvestris | reverse complement strand
GGTGATTCAGTGTTTTTTGACTTTAAGGATTTTAATCCACTTTCTGATGCAAGATACCCTCAGCAATAAAAACACAGATCCGTTTCCACAGAAGTGGTCCAGGTGGGCACTTTTTACACATCTCTTTGTGTTTGCATATGTGCATTTAACTCTTTTGAAAGGAACTGATTCCAAAACAGCTGTGCAGGTGGAACAGGTTTGTGTGGTGTTAGGGGAATGAATCAAAACAACAAAAGAGATTGGAAGGGGACTGTAAAATTTGTAATAAGTCTGAAAAATGATACTTGTATTTGACCTTCCTCCTGTGCGAGATCAAGGATGTTATAGCTTTTTCTGACCAAAGCCATAAGCAGTTCAACAAAAGTATCAGTAAAAGCTGAGGCTGCTTTTATTGAATTATGATGTGTAAAGTTCAGGCAATTCAGTCTTGTGATGGAAAAAGCAATCTAAAGTATGAACAACCTTCTAATAATATTTGTTCAATAAGTCATTCTGCTGATAACAAACAAAGTCAGACTCCTTAGTCTGAATGTTTCCCATAGGGAATATCTACTAAAATGAAATGCTTGCTTTATTAGCTAACTACAAGCTATGAGCCAGCTATACTTTCGCGAAGGTATCCTTTGTGTGCAACTTTATTAAATAAAAATTTAATGAGCATTTTGATTTACTGTGAGTTTATTTTATGTGTGACACTCCATTTGAATAATACATGATGCCAGTAATCAAAGGGGCACTTTCAAACACAAATAATTATTTCCCAAATCCTCCCATCTTTCCCCCTCTCTCTATGTTTTAGAGAGGTCACAGATATCATATTATCTAATTTCTGGTAGTTTTACCTCTGTTCTGTGTGGAGCCATTTTCTGTATGTAAACTCCGATAATGATGTCTCCCTGCATTGCTGAATCTGGTAGAACTGCTATTGTTAATATTTTGTACATCTCATTCCTGAACTTAGGGGGCTCAGTCCAATCCAGTTGTTCGTATATAACATATGTCATTACTAATATGGGAAACATAACAAATAAAGGAAATAATCTTAAGGAACCAATTAAATTTTGAAAGTAATGCCTGCAATTCTTTTTTTCATGTTTCTTATTCTTCTGAATTAATAGCATATTAATGTTTTGAGATTCCTTGAAAAATATCTGTAAGTCTGACGTGTGCTTTTAAGACCCAGTCTCAATCTAAGTTTGTATTTAAGAAGAATAGACAAGAAATTGTCTTGACAATCTCACTACTCTGTCCTCTGTAAGCTCTGCTTTCGTGCTCATGATTTGCTCGAAAGAGTGATTCTTCTGCTGTTTTGTTGCTGAGTCTCATCTAAGAGAGCTGCCACTGTTCCATGACTGACCTTATCCTGAGGAACCAGCAGACATCTAGGGGAGAATGTTTGCGTGGGCTCTGCACTACATGTCCCCATTCTGTCTGGATGTCTCAGCAGGGAAGTCTGCTCCACTGGTTAGGATCCAGTGAGCTAGTTTCTATAAACCCCTGATTTCTCTCCCATCCCATCCCATCCCGCAACACATGGAAATGGAATAAAAATAAAAATTT
>NW_010449426.1:0-1717 GCF_000710305.1 Buceros rhinoceros silvestris | reverse complement strand
ACAGAAAAGGTTTAGGGAGAATTATGGCAGGTAAACATGGAATGGGCAAGAATAAAAAAATTCTATGGGGTCATTGAGGAGTGGGAGGCCAATAAAGCAGGAGGAAGGCAAGAGATGGGCTTAGACAATTAACATTGACATTTGCACGGAGCTGAGGTGTTAAATCTACAATGAGATTAGTGACTAGACAGAAAAATCTGCATTTTACCTATGCTTCGTGTGCCTTAGCCTTACAGCGTTAAACACTGGAGTGCATTCAGTGCCGAAAGCAGGCAGTGGTTATGGGGGGGTCAGCTCCCTTGAGGTTCTCCTCTTGGCATTTTTTATGAAAATGCCTATACCCCGATGTATGTTGAGGCCTTTCACTGAGTCTCTAAAGAAAAATATGAAACCATAGGCTTTACTTCAGTCCAAGATGCTGAAAAAGCCCCGTGAGTTTGTAAGACACCTCTGTTCCAGCCCACCTGCCTCCCCGTGGGAACTCCGAGGTACAATAGTTTGCCCCCTCCCCAATCGAGATAGTTTTGTCATTAAAATTTCCTCTTATCATGGGACATCTGTGGGACTTGCAAGCACAGAAGTTATTTCTGAGAATCGAGCACAGCCTTTTGCACTCCTTTGGCCACATTCTGACAGCTGAGGTCCAGCCGTGTACAGGAACAAGCCAGATGTATGTCACATAAAATAAAGGCTGCCATACTTTTTATGGGACCGGGATATCAGTTAGATTCCTAAGAGGAGTTATAATAGAATCGAGTTTCAATGGCAGCATGATAAAAGGTATCGCATCAGTACTCTGTCCTTTTTACCCTATTCATTCACAGATGGAAGTTTCCTGGATTTCTGTCAAAAGAATTAGTCTTTTAAGAATAGAAAAGACAAATGTCATCTTTATACAGTTTGGGAATTCATCTTGAGTAGCCCAGAGATGAACAATATCAGTGATAATTGAGTCAAAGGCGGCTCTGGAGTACGCTAACAACAAAATAGACCATGGAACAAAAGACGGGTAATTCAACAGCGCACAACTGCTGAATAATCATTTTAACCTTTCCAAGGGTCAGGATGGCAAATAAAATAAATAAAAAAATGAATGGGTTTAAAGAAGGGAGGAGGGAAATTACAACAATATACTCAAAGGGAACTAGGCAATTTCGAAGAAAAATGTGTGCAGAACAGAAATTGTACAGCTGTTAACAGGAGAGAAAAATCAATTTTACACTATACAAAGGGATACATTTACATCATTATGATTATGTTGGGAAAGGATTTGAATTTCACTCTCTTCAAAGCGTTCTTGCAGTAGGTCATATGATTCTTCCCTATCTGATGATCATGATGATGCATAAAGAATAGCACCTCTCAAGCATCACTTTATTGAGTAACAGACCACCTTGTCTCCCTGAGCTCCCTGACTGCCAGATCATATGTCTTTGTTTTCCATAGGTAAATTTAATTAAACCAGCAGAAGTGGAGTTATAATGGTTCACAAGCAGTAAGTAAAGGGGAAAAAAGGTGGGACAGGAGAGCAGAAAATGTGCAGGTATTCAGGAGCTCAATAGCATTAGGTAGGCAGATCAACCCTAAAACTGGCATAAGCAAACCGTACAGAAGAGAGCAAACCCCAGACAGCTGAATTCAGATGTTGGTGTCACAGGAAAACACAAGTCATCATTTGTCCTGCTCTCAGCTGAGACAGAGTTAATTTTCTTCCTAG
>NW_010449425.1:0-1720 GCF_000710305.1 Buceros rhinoceros silvestris | reverse complement strand
TGCCTGGGAAGAGCAGCCCGCAGATAAAGTGATTGATCCTTGAACTAATCAATACAGATCTTGTTCTGAGCAATTAATAACTTTGCTAAGCTTGTTCCGGTGGGATAAAGAAGTGCCAAGTCTGATGACCAAGGGAGTGAAATTAGGGAAAAAAACATCCTGCAGCCCACATAAAACCCAAAATGTAGATAGTTTGCTCTTTATTTACATACCTGTGAAATCTTTACCTTCCATAACGAGGAATTCTGGCTGGATGTCTGGGATGTGTCTTTCTTCATCCCCAGGTAAACCGGAGGGTTCTGAGCTTGCACGTCCGTGCATTTTGTTATAGACCTGTGCAAGGGGTGTGAGTGCACGGATGTGCTGCCATGGGGGTGCCCCTGCAGCAGAGCCTGCAGTGTCTTGGGGCATCCCACCACCTCCCCAGTTGTGACTCCTACCTCCCCAGCATCCCCACGCCACAGTGGGAGGAGGAGGCGCATGGGAGAAAGGCAAGGGAACAACAGCTAGATTTGGGGCAGGGTCAAAGGGGAGCAAACTAGGACCCAAGGAGGGAGGGAGGCCAAGGCTGGGAGCAGCTGCTTGAGGAGATGGGGCTGGAGGTGGAAGAGAAGGGGGTGGTCCAGAGCTACAGGAATGACAAGCTGTCTCACTGCTTCATTAACAAAATCATTTTCATTACCAAAAGCAAACCCTTTTGGAGAGCTTTTCAGCACCTGATGCGTGTGTCCCACCACCCCTAGACCTGCTGACAGCCAAATCATCAGGCCCTGGGGCACTGACAGTGTGGATTTCCATACCAAACCCACACGGCCTCGTTTTACTCAGCCATGGAAATTAAGTCTTTGCTGGTGAGTAGAATCAGACCAGAAAGTTTTATCAGAGGGTGTGTTTCACAGATGGGGAGGATTTTTAGATAGTTATTTGTTTGTAGGACCATCAGGAAATACTGCTTCGGGGAAAAAGGTGGAAGAGCAGAGGTCAGGATACTTCTATGTGGGTTTGTTCTCTTTTCCCTAAAGGGCCCCCATAATTTTAACGGGTTTTTTTGAGAAAGCTGGACTCTCAAACCATGAGGATGCATTAGGAAGAGCTGCCGGATTCTTTCCAGCTCCAGAGAGAGAATAAATGACACTGAACCAGTGACAAGCTGCAGCTCAGCCCTTCCCGGTGGTCTGGTGCCCTCCCCATCCCCCCGTCCTTCAGCAGCTCCGTCTGCTTCTTCCACCCATCCCTGTTGTCCTCCCTCTCAGCACCCAGCACAATGCCCAGCTCAGAACGGTGAGAGGGGAAAACCCTGCTCCGAAAACATCCTGCGTGGAGTGTCTCAGAGGGCAGATCCAGAGCTTGGGCTGGCTGCACAAGATGGGCAGACGTGAGCCCAAGCAATACAGAGAGGTCCCTAAATCCTGGGACAAATTTTTCTTGCAAATCAAAGGGAAGTGCTAAGGGTTGGTGCCTGGGCTTGGGATGCTCAGGGTTGAACCAGGCAGGGTGAAATAAACCTGAGAGGTCCCTGGCTGAAGGAATGTATTTCCACTTTTCGTACACACGTGTCCACTCCTTTCATGAAAGTGAAGGAATTCAGAAGGACCTTCTGCCCTGGAGAGGACAAGAGCTCTGGGAGGATGCTCATATGGCACCATGTGTGAGGACATAAAATCACAGGATGGTTTGGGTTGGAAGGATCTTCCAAGCTCACCCAGTCCAACCCCCTGCA
>NW_010449424.1:0-1705 GCF_000710305.1 Buceros rhinoceros silvestris | reverse complement strand
AAGGGGAAGGGGAAGGGGAAGTTGGTTAATATCCAGGACAGCCTAGTACCAGGGAAGTCTATGAATTGAATCCCCTAGGAAGGCATGTCCAGATGCATAAATAACAAGGAGGTGGCAAGGAACAGCCAGCACAGAGGTGCCAAGGGTAAAATTGTGCCTAATCATCATTAGTGCTTTTCATGATGACTAGATATTTGGGGGAGGGTAGAATGCCTTACCTCCCATTGCATTCTTGCAGCTGAATTAGGAAGAGATGGGCTGAAAGGACACTCTTAAAGGTGATGGAAAATCTGGCTTGACCCACTGTGAATCAAGTTACAGCTGTGAATCTAACTGTTAAAAGTGTCCCTCAAAAGACAACACAGGAGGAAAAGCTGAGGAAGCTAGGTTTGTTCACCGAGAGAAAAGAAGGAGAAGAAAAGGGTTTATTGCTGTCTTTGATGGTCTAAGAGGGGACTGTAAAGAATATGAAGCTAGATTGTTATCACAGCTGCATGTTGAAAGGATGAGAGGAACAGTCACAAACTGCTGCAACATAATTTTTGACAAGATTTCAGGGGGAAAAAAGTGTTAATCATTATAAGCACTAGAAGCATTGAAAAAATATGCCCATGAAGATTATAGTATCTGCCTCGTTGGAGATTTTAAAAACTTAGCAAGACATTCCCCGAGAAGCCTGAACTAGCTTCAGAATTAGGTTTGCTCTCAGCAGGTGTTTGAATTGGAGGACCTTAGAAATCCCTTCCACCCCAAATCACAAAACAAACCTAATCCCCTATCCACTATCTGTTCTGGCTTGTGAAGTTCATTCTTGAAGCTGAGATCCCGAAGTCTAACTACAATTAGCAAACTCAGTCTACCCACATAGTACTTGTGATTTTCGGCTGCGCCTCCATGAGTGAACCTGGTGTGCAAATAGCTTGTTATTAGAGTCTCTAAATGTATGTGGGTATATCAAGAAATGATGAGAACAGCAGAGCTGAATAAACATGTTGCATGCAACTTCTGACCTTTATTGTGCCTAGCGCTGTTGGGAAAATATAAATGAATCTGTCTTTGGTCTCTAACATGCAACAAGGTATAATATTCTTTTTTAATAGCTTTTGAATTCATTATAACTTGAGAATGGAGAACTGTAGCAATAAAGCATCATCATTGTATTATGAACAATAGTTATACAGTATGAGAAGTTTATTTGAAGCTCATCTTTGATTGCAATTGCTACTTTTGAATACTGCTTCTTTTAATCAGAGTTCATACTATTTAATCTGAAAACCTAGCTCTGCTGGCTATCAACTGATGTACAGTCACACAGAGTAGTACAGAGCTGAATATTTTATGTGGAGAACAAAGCTTGAGTGTAAGTACTAAGCAGTAATTCTTTAAATCTCTGTGGGAGCAAGTTTAGGGTATATGCATCTGAGAATCCTCTAAGGACTGGTGTCAGCTGTGATGTAGAGTCAGAGAAGCTCAGGAAAACCTTTTTGATGGTCTAAATCTCTTTAATACAGAAAAATTCTCAAAACTATTAACTACAGAGAGTAAAATTAAACATGCATGCTGTTAATCTAAAATATACCCAGCTTTTCTAGATGGTATGTCAAAATGAGAACAAGGATATTTAAAACGACAGGTTAAAAAAGTAACATTTAACTATTAGCCTTACACATTCCAAGCTGTCCCGGTTTGGGCTAAACTTCCTGGT
>NW_010449423.1:0-1715 GCF_000710305.1 Buceros rhinoceros silvestris | reverse complement strand
CAAGGCAGCACCCAATAGATACCAGCCTGTGAAAATCTATATTTCGTTTTGAATTCCCCACTTTACAAATGCGCCTACTCAGAGGTTCAGGGGAAGCATTAAAAGCAAAGTAAATCCCACATCTGTAATAATACACCTTAAAAATATTGAGTGCACACCAATAAACATCTGTTGCAACAACACTCCCTGTGAGATGAGGAACAAGGTTCCACAGGTGACAACGCTGCCTTTGCACACAGAAACTGCTGCACGACTCCAGGACTTATGCCCCCAGCAGAGTTACAAGTGCAGTAACAAGCCCACCATAGCATCAATGAGCTTCTCCCACTTCGGCGTGATGAAGTACCAGATCCCAGCTCCAGCTCCGGGCAGAGTTACTCCTCGTATGAGAAGGATGATGAGAACGACGTAGGGGAAGGTAGCTGTGAAGTACACCACCTGGACAGAGAAACAAACATCAATGAAAGAGCTGATTTGGATGCGTAAGAAGGGGGGAGATGGATGGAAATACCAGTGCATCACTATTGCCTGAAGAAAGCTATTGCTCAGGCAGACACTAGCCAGGGGACATTCTAGGGAGACAACAGGGCTATTTCCCAGGAAATCTGAAATTTTACAGCGCTTCTTGCTGCTGAAAACAGGAATAGCATCAACAGCAACAGAGTTGGGATTCCAGACAGAGGGGGAGAAAAAGCGGAAGTTCTGGAGAGGAAAAACATGAATTTAGAGCTCTATGAAAATACCACTTCCGATCCTTGCCCGGAGTAAGCTAACACATTGCAGTGGAAATGAAACAGGCAATGCCATTCAAGAATATATTCCCCTATATTCAGCTATGCCTAAAGAATTTATTACAGTTCGTACCTCTTAGTAGTTACATATAACCACAACAACATTTGTGTTCCCCACTCAAAAGAAAAGGAAAGGTGCAGATAGACCTGATGATGTCTAAACGTGTTTAATGTCTCAGTAGTTGTCTAGCACAGAGCAGAGCTCTCTCTGTGGTCAGATAAAAGGACTAGATCACGCTCAGTTAAGCTGTACACTCCACCCAGAAGTATTTCAAATCCTTCTCACGTTAACCTCTGAACCTTGCAGGGACCAGAATCCTCCGAGCTAAAGTGACTTTTTAAACTGCTTTCCCAAGCGTTTCGAGAAATTGCCCCCACAATGTTTTGTTCAATGAATACACTGAACTCCTCTATACATAAACAAAGGTTTTCTACCCCAACACCAAGGAGTCAGTATGTTTCTCGGCCACTAAGACTCACTTATAGAAGTATCTATTACCACATCCAAACCCGAGTTATTCTCCTGCACATTGTCTGGGTTTTGGCTCTGGCGTCTCACGAGACAGTTTTTCCTGTTACACTAAGGTGGGAGGGGGGTGGAAATCACATCAACTTTCTCCTGGCGCTCTGAGTCTCTGGATTTTCTAATCCTCAAGCTACCTCCCAAAGGATGTTGTCAGCTTCTGCATGCCAAGGGATGACTTGGCATCAGAAACCCTGAGCCCAGGTCTAGAAAATTCATAGCTATCGCTGCATACCCACTGCCTTTACCCCAAGAAATAGCTAGTTACTTTGCTCCAGCTTTTTTCTCTTCTCAGCCTGCTCTTTGTAAATAAACTAGATTTATGCCACATCATCATCTGATGTTTTAACCTGTGTGCTAACTGTGGTGGCATTGATGAAGGAGTCGCAGATACTGCATTC
>NW_010449422.1:0-1727 GCF_000710305.1 Buceros rhinoceros silvestris | reverse complement strand
CCCGCCACCGCCGCCCGCCCGCCGAGGGAAAGTGGAGGCTCGCTGGTGTGAATAGGCGTGTTGAGAACAAAGTGATGGGCACAGTATGAGGTAGATGTGTTTTTTCAAACGCGAATGACTCGCAAGCCGAGGAGGGAGCGCCGCAGCTCAAAGCCGCGCGGCCGAGACACAAAATGAGGGACTTTATCAGTTTACGAGGCGGGGCGCGCCGGGCCCCCCCTCCGCAAACAACCGGACGAATTCGGGCAAACAGGACGTCGATGCTCTGCGCGCTTTAAGACGACGCCGGGTCAAGCCCTCACTATTCTTTTCCGCTTGCAATTATGTTTCAAAGGCAAAGCTGCTGGATTTCCACCCCAACCCCCCCAAACAAGTCGTCAGTTTCTGACCAAAACGAAAAGATTTCCTCGGTAAGGAAGGCGAAAAGCAGCAGGAGTTCATGCCTTGTTTCTGTACGTTATCCATGAAGTTGGCAGGACATCGGTCTGTACCCGGCAGCAACTTTTATACTCTCCTATCATGTTACCGCACACAGGTAGATTCTTTTGTCATTAAAAACAATAAAATATCCCCTCTCCACCGCGTTGAATGGCGCTGTTTGCCAGCTAAATACCCTACCCTCTGGCTTTTCTTTCCGTCCCCAGGCACCACGCGTTCCCTTACCAGGTTCCTGTGGCACCACCTTGCTCTGCAAGGAGCCCCGCTGTACTCTTCCTTCCCGGGGGTTAAGCCTGCCCCGTTTCGAGTGCCAGGCACAGTGGCTGCGAGCTGCTCGATGCGAGGACCGCGGGCCACAGTGTGCAGATGAGCAGAAGCTTTGCCACGTGGGATCTGCTGACACGCTTCTCCAGAAACACGGCGAGCTCGCAGGCATGGGGAGGGTGGTGATGGTGTGGGATTGAAGCCTTCAGTGCCTCACTGCCAGCCAGAGGGGCATGGGGCTGTTGTCCCCTGGCAGCGGGGGGGACACCCAATCCTCCAGCCTGCTTTCCAAGGCCACTTGGCCAAGACCCTGGGCGTGAAGGGGAGCAGTGTCCCATTAGTGTCCTGTGTGGGTGCGGGATGAGTGGTGCCCAGGAGGGGCTCTGGCCTCTGGATGCCCCACCACACTTCCGGCAAGAGCTGTGGGGCTTCCCTTGGCAGGATCACAGTGACTTTGTGGAGAGCAGGGGAGATCGGCCTAACACCTCAGCGTGCTCCTTGGACGGTCAGCCTGGCCAAGAACCGCGACAAGATTTATCAAGTGCGCATGGCGTGAGCGCGTGCTTTGGACCTGGGGGCATTGGAGACTCGCTCAACAGCTTGCCTTTTGAAAGGGCAGGCACAAAAAACCATGCTCCCCACAAACACCAGTGCTCAGAGCGGGAAAAACACGCCAGTGGAGCCCATCGCTGTGCCTATGCCCCTAGCTCCTGGGTGCATGCATGGCCTCAGAGTCAAAGTCAAAGGCAAAGTGTGGTTTGTGTCAGCGCTGGGTTTGGCTCTGCTCTCCCAGAATAAGATAAATGTAAGTGATGAAGAACTCCTGGGGCTGGCTGAACTCATTTTGTATTCAATGCTGCTCAGCCCTTTTCTCTTCCCTTTCTCCCTCTCTTTGTATGTTCAAGCCTACTTGAGTTTCTTTTTTTCTTTTGTAGAAGTTGGTTCTTTTGAAGCGGCTCGAGGCATGCCCTGCTGCAAAGGGAACTTCACGGGAGTCGGAAACACAGGCACACCGACCTGAAACA
>NW_010449421.1:0-1666 GCF_000710305.1 Buceros rhinoceros silvestris | reverse complement strand
AAAAAAAAAAAAAAAATCTATTTTCTCAGGACAAGAAAAATTGTGCTTTTGTATTTAAAGACACTTTTGTTGACACAAAGTAATAACAAATAAATCCAGAAATTACAGGGCCCAAGTAGATTACAAACCGCTTTAATTGAATGCTTATTGTTTTCTATATTATAGAAAATATAATCTTTTGACTCACCATTATTACCGTATTTTTAGCTAAAAGGGCAAAAAAGGATCATGGAGGAATATTACATGAATTCATAGACTATCTTCTGCATATGCCACAAAGATCTTCTGGAAAGACTTTCTCGGTGTTAGGAGATGGGAATTTTGTAAGCATTTCTATCACACTGTTTGCTATAGTGCTTGTGTGTTCCGAAAGCATGCCAGAGTTAGTAATTTTTTGATACCAAAACCAACTAGTTCACAGTTTTCTGCAGAACTGCATTTCAATATACACCAGAGATACGTTTGGGTTTTTTTGTAAGTTCTTTGTTTGTTTGTTTTTTGTAGGTTCTTTGTTTGTTTGTTTTTAAAGACAAAAGGAAAACACAGCATTTTTATCTGATGATGTTTTACAAACTATCCCCCAGACAGTAAAGGATCTCTGTTCCTTTTGTTTTCCTACACTTTGTCTATTCCCAGCATCTTTAGGTACCTCTCAGCAGTACTTGAAATAACATGAAGCCTTTCATTAATAATTCCTCCACAGGTGAAGCAGGCATGGGAGAAAGCTCATCTAAAGTCTCATGTACAAAACTGTTTACATTTTTATAAATTTTTAGGGTAAATCCATTATTCTGCAAATGAATGTCCACAGTCTCCTGGCTTATGCAAGTATGTCCAAACTGAATAAACAGTGACAGGAACATAATATCAGATACAGGTAAGGAAACAGATTATTCTCTCCTTGCATGTCTTTAAATTATGAACAGGTTTTGATATTTTTCTCAGTGTTGAACCAACTCCTGTTTTTCATACTGAATATTTTCCTGATCCTAAAGGCCCTAGAATAAACCAGATTATAATTATACTGAAGAAGATAACTGTCATCTTAAAAAGCCTTCAACAGAAGTTCAATCTCATTGAACAAAGTAATGATCTTTTCCTGACGGTTTTGAAACCAGCAGCTCTATTGAATCTTCCTGAGAAAAGAGTTTGAATGAATATAAATATCTGCTGAGTGAGGACACCACTGTGATGAATTTCCTTGGTTTATTAGGGCCCCCAAAACTGGTTTCTTTTGCATCTGTCTCTCCAAAGTCAGAAATTCCAACATAAGCTTAGGTCATGATTAGATTAGTGACCTCATCCCTGTCTCATATTGCAGACATTGGCCATGACCTCCAGTTTCAGGGCACATGGGGTGAAATCCTAGCTCTGCTGAAGCCAGAGGGGCCCAGACTGGCTTTCTCCTTGCATTCTCAAGTCCTTCAGGCTTTGCAGCTGCGCTGCGAAAGGTGACATGGCTGCAGAATCCCACAGGTGAGTTGACTGTCCTTTCTACAAAGCAGAAATGTTCACATAGAAAGGGTTTACTTTTTCTCTCAAGAAAAAAAAGGGGGGGGAGTTGAAATTAAAGCACTTCTAAAAGATTGCTTGAAAACCTAGGAAAGAAAAGGATGCTTGTCTCAGAGAAGATGGTATGTAAGAACAACAGACCCTTTGTGCAGGG
>NW_010449420.1:0-1714 GCF_000710305.1 Buceros rhinoceros silvestris | reverse complement strand
TTCTGTAATATTAAGATATTTAAATTTTAAATAAATGTAATAAATTTTAAAATCCATTTTATTTGAATATTTTGACTATTTTCTCCAGGTGAAAATAAAAGTCACATAATTAATAGAAAGACTGTATTTAGAAGTTATTGTTCCAGTCTGAAGGGTTATGAGCAGTTCAGCTCCTTTTCTAATATTTTGGGTGTCTAAATTTAAAGGCTTAGCTTGCTAATTATTGCTGGCTTATTAAGGTAACCATACCTACAAAGGTTCCTTATATTGATATGGTGGGTTTGGTGAGATTTTTTTAATTGTCTTTTTTAGTCTTAGATGCAGAGAATTCCATAACACTTTTTAAATGCCAGTAAAACTACTTCCACTAGTATAATCCTGAAGTTGAATTTCCTCAGAGCTCTACTAGAGGATTCTCAAACGGATGACATATGCAATAAGAATTTGTGCTCTGGTTGAACAGGACTAAACTCAGATCTCAAACCTGAGTAGATGACATAATGCCATGTGCTCAAACCTTGCCTCCACTTCAAGAAAAAATCATGATTCCTCTGAGATGTCTTGTCTTTTTCATCCAAGCATACCTGTATGAAAAGCAGGCAAGTTATTTGACTCTAAGACTGGCAGTTGCTACAGAAAGAGGAAAAGATTATTTCACCTGTCCCTGAATAAATTGGAAGATTTATGAAAAATATATTCTCTATTTCTATATCGTTTATAAATATTTCTTTCAACAATTCATACATAGTAAGAACTTCAAAAGTCCTTTAAGATACGCATTGCAATCCACAGCCACAAGAAATCCTAATCACTCTTACAGCTCTCCAATTCGCTACTGCTGCTTGTTCCATCCTGCTCAAGCAAGCTGCAATAAAGTCACTGATGCTGCATTTGCAGGAAAGCTGGTTACAGTAATAGAATTAGTATTACTACCTTTTACATTTGCTGAGGTGTATTGGCCTCAGTACTGGAGAAGACAGAGATGTCTTGCTTCAGACACCCAGACTGTATGGTTGAAGTGATCCTTGGTGCTGGTAGAAATGAATGGGGCTGGCATAAACACAAAATTTTGCCTAGATAGTAACTTCTTTCATGATCAAGCTCTAATGCCATAATCTTACAAAAGCACTGCTAATGCTATCTCATACAAAACTCTTGATGTCTCCAATACTATCTAAGATCAATATGATTATATGTGCACTTCTACTTTTTAAATACCTTACTGTGATGTTAGGAGTGGATACAATTCTCTGATCAGCCTTGATGACTTTGCCATCCATCCATATCTGTAAATCAGGACCCCTTTCTTCATCAAGTGGAAATTGTTTCAGCTCTTGTGTCAGATGTTTCTCTTGAAATGTGTTTGGGATTTTTCTTGACATGCTATTATCATGCTGACAGCAGTGTGTGTTCCTTTCCTACTTAACAAAACAAAACAATTGGAAAAATTTCAGGCTTGTTTCAAATTTTGTTTTAAATTAACAATTTACAACAGTATACACATACCTGCTCTACCCTTCCAACCACGAAGAACAACCTTTCCCTGAGGGAGGAGCTAAAGCCACGGTACCCCATGAATTGTTGGCTGTGCCCATCAATCAAAAGGAGGAAGCTGGGCAGTCAGAGGCTGCCCCTGGCCCCCAGGACTCGCCTGAGCCCTGCAAGAGGCTACCTGTCCTGGTTGGAGCTGAAACTGCCTTATTTTGGGAAATGG
>NW_010449419.1:0-1500 GCF_000710305.1 Buceros rhinoceros silvestris | reverse complement strand
TGAAAGTCGCGACCCCTCCCCACGCGGGCTCCCGCCACGGGGCCCGATCCAGCCCTCGCTTTTGAGCCGGGGCAGCGTGCGACTGAGCCTATCTCCCCCGGAAGACCACGGGTAGCCGCACGGCAACGCGCGAATCCCAGTAAGCGGATCTAGAAAGGCGACGGCGCGGCCCCCAGGCCGGCAGTGCTCCCCGCTTCAGCAGTGCCGGCCGCGGGAGCTGCAGGACTAAGAGAATCGGAGACCGGGAACAGGGGGATAGGGCAGACGGCCCGGATCGAGGGAGGAGCGGGCAGGCGGTTGACAGATGAACTACGGTCGATTATCTGCTGTTGTGCGCGGTGTAAATTACTGAATTCCCCCAAACAACACGAATTATTAAAGGCTTATTGTAAAGCATTAAGGAATGAAGTTGCTTAACTGCCCAGAAAGAGTGGAAAAAGTGGCAGAAATCGCTCATTGAACCCTTTGGCTTTGCTTCAGTAGAGTGCAAGAGTTTCAGGGGCGCCCTTATAGGAAAACGCAAACAGAAAAGTGATGTAATTTCATCTCACTGCGACAGACAAAATGCTGCATTTGTGAATGACACGTCAGGAGAACATGGAAGTGTTGAGAGTATTGTGATTTTAAAAATGTAAGTCATACTCAGCAGATCTGCTGAAATAGACTCAGGGCTTGTCCAGGTGTGAGGAATGTACTTACATAGCATATTAGCCATGACATTGCAACTACTGTTTTAAATAAGTAAGTTCCCTCATCCTTTGTGAACTTGCTAACGCATTGTAACCAGATTGCATTATTTTCCTTCAAGTTTTAAACTAAGTTAAGAAGACTCATCTTCTAATAAAGGCTACACCAGTCCTACCAGGATAAAATGCCAGAACTACTACATAAAAATCATTTTTCAGGCCCCAAACTCACCTCATTTTGGGATGAATTAGGTTTGTTCCTGAAAACAACAGTATCACTGCACAGGCAGGAAAGAGAGGAATAATACTTGGTGTGACAATGTTGTGTTACTATTGGGAAGGATCCTGCGCTTGCAGGCAAGGGTGTAATTTTCTGATGCAGGCTGAACAATTTCCCCTCGATGCCCCCATTGCCTTCTGTCTATCTGGGCTTGCCGAGACACGAAATCTCAGCCCGGGGAAGGCGCCTTTTTCCCGCGGAGCACTGGCACGTGTGTGCGGGGGTTCTTACACACCAGCAGGCAAGTTAAACGTCCATACAGCTACTGAAAATGCAGAGCCAGGGGTACAACTGTGAAAGTAACCAGAGTGCGACGTATGCAAATACTTTCGCTCCGATTTACTGATGGAGCAGGTTATGGCAGCACGAAACGCTTTCAGCCCCTGTCAGGACGCCCGGAGCGGTGACCGCTTCGAGAAGCAGCACAAGGCGCTCTGTAACGGAGGCCTCCCCCCGTTACGCTCTGCCTGCACTGAGACCCTTTAAAATTTCAGAAATCGACATTCTGGTGGTAATTCTTCACTCCTTCCTTTC
>NW_010449418.1:0-1714 GCF_000710305.1 Buceros rhinoceros silvestris | reverse complement strand
GGCTCCGGGCTGCGCCGTGCTCCGGTCGTTCCGCCTTGCGCGGGGGAGCGGGCGGGACGTGCAGTGTGGCGAGGGGCTCGGGCTGTGCTGGTCATCTGCCAGCACCCAGGGCTTCGGCGCGGGGCAGGCGCCACGCAGGGAAGGCGAGGCTGCGGGTGCTTTGAGCCTAAGGACACAGTGACAACAGGGAAGAAATCGAGTGGTTTGCACTGAAAATGGCAGGGAGAAAAGGCGCATCTCTAACTGGCAAACGCACCTCGGGAACAAAATTGCCAGCTATTATTGGTTTAACTAATTGCTGAATAATTTGGAAATAGTGCAAAAATCAGTAGTAGTCCCAGTGGTGAAGGTTGATGAAAGGTGTGTGTGCTGTTCTCGCGAGTAAAAGCTGAGCTTTAAAACATACATAAAATATGCAGCCTGCCCCTTCAAAAACGTCTCCTTTTCGGAGGGATTAGATTTTAATTGTCCTTCCGCTGTCTCCCTGTGCAGGGCAGATGTTCAGATTCAAAGGACCTGTAAACCGAACCAGCGGCATCTGTCCTGGATGGGAGCACAGCCTGAGAAAATCTTAACTGTTCCCTGACTTCTAAATAAACCGCCTTTCACTGTATTATGTAAAATTCGTTTTCAAAATAATTGCCCTCCGGTTTTGTGGGGTTTTTTAAATTTTTGCTTAGAGCCTGCAACTGGAGCTTAAGAGATCTTCCTTGAGGAACCTTTGGCTTCTTGGCTTAAACTATTTATCTGCTTAACTATTTACTAAACCAATATTCGACTAATTTAGGCGATAATAAGTGCCATTGATCTTGGAAATCAGACCAGATTGCCCATTGATGTAAAATTTCACGAACTAGGAAATAATTGCAAAGCTTTCGATTTGTGCCTTTTAAAGGAAACCGTTTAAACGTATGGTAGTCTCTCTTTTTATTTTTAATGGAAGTTGTCATTTCTTTCTCACAAATGCACTAGAAATGCACAGTATTGTCCTCTGAGGGGATCTGTTGCTGGTAATTTGTGTAGAATACTTAGCGTAAATAAATCTACACCCGGAGGTGGCTGGGAAAAGGGGTACAAGTAAACTTGGACAGAGTTGAGTCTAGAATTATTTCGTAAATTGCAGCAAATATTCAACTGCAACACGACTTTTTTCTTTTTTTCTACTTAAAGGAGACTCCGTTTGCAGGGGGATGATGGGTTTTAGATGTGGATAGAGCCTGACAAGTGGAAAATAGCTTAGAAGGATGTGGAAACTTCAAAAAGACTTCTTTTTCTTTCTTCCTTTTTTTTTTTTTTAAAGTGTGTTCCTGTGATGATAATTTCTTCTTTCACTTGTTGGAATGGAGTGTGATGAGGTTTTTTTTAGGTCAGTAAATCAATGGCTGAAAGCTTGCTGAACACAGAAGCACCTGTAAAGTATTCTGAATACTCCCTTTGCGGATTAGACCCAAAACCTCCCACACCCTGTGGATTTTATTCGTTTGTATCTCATCAGTCTTTAATATGAAGACACTAAAATATGCTCGAAAATGACAGATATATTGCGCAAACTTGGGGCGCGACGAGCTGGTAAAATACCCCTAATCTGTGCAAACCGCGGGAGTATTAAGAAACATTTCCTTCCTCTACTAGCGGGAGGATACGAGGTGCTTCAGGGCGAAGGTGACCATCTAGGCTCGATACACATCCTCGAGGTGGGGCACCGGGGTTGGGG
>NW_010449417.1:0-1705 GCF_000710305.1 Buceros rhinoceros silvestris | reverse complement strand
TCCGGTTCCTCCACGTTGAACCCAGGACAGTCAGAAGTAATCAGAGTTGGACAACTTAAAATGATAACCATCAAAGAGAGGACTATTTGCCAGGGGAGAGGTGGAAGTAAAATCATGTCAGAGAACAAAGCCTTCACCATTCATGTAGGTCCCAGTAGATCAGAAAACACATCCTTCAGCGAAAATGGGAGAGTATGTATCCCCAGGGTACAGAATGGGCAGTCTGTAGGACAAAGCTCCGAGGGATGCAGAGGCACCAAGAGAGGTGCTGAAATGCCAGTGGGAAGAGGGGAAGGGGTCCCTGTCCAGCACAGGATTTCAGAACCTATCAGAGAAGACAAAATCCTGCTTCCTCACCAGCTACTTAATTTCTCTGCTTGTACAGTTTCTCTTCAATATGCCAGTAAAGCTAATAAAAGAGAAGAAAGAAAACAAGACAAGCACCAGGCCATGTGCTGGTCTTGTTAAAGTGAAAATCACCAATTCACCAAACCATAGCTCTAGTCAATATATTTTTTTAATGTTTTAAAATAGAGCCAAGTTACTGTCTGTTCTAAAAATGCTTATTCTCCACTTAAAGATAAACACCACCACATAATCAGGAGAATGATAGCTGTGTTCTAAGCTCCTCCTGTCCCTAACATCTGCTGTAAAAAAAGAAGCTTACTTTGGTTAAATACAGCTTTTCCAGTTTCAGTAAGATAAGGCAATACTGTATTGGGAAGCTCCATTACTCTGAACTTGATCTAATGCAGAACTGCAAGACATGAACGGGCTACTTCAGATCATGACATCAGTCATGAATACAATGCTTTCTTTGGCTGAACCATGCACTTAATTATTTATTTAGCTCTGCTTTCTTCAACTAACAGCAGACCATACCATTTCAAATACAATTTTGTTTCCTTTGTACTGAGAGGTTTCCACTACGTGGAACAGGGAAGAGGAGTTCATCAGACAGAATAAAGTCTTTGAAGCATTTCCACACTATTTGATCCTTTCAGTGGGATGTTCTAGTTTGGAGAATCTTGCTGAACAAAAGCTAAGGACTGTAAGAGACTGGCAACATAAGGTGTAGGAACCACTGCTGCCATACAGACTCACTTGTACCACTGTGACGGTGACTGAAGTGTCTTTTCTGGAGAACTGTGTCCTTTATTTATATATACCTACAAAATACACACACATGCTCTACAGCCGATTTTAAGTCTCCCAGAGGCTAATTTTCAGCAAATTAACCTAGAAAATAATACTCCACAAAGCATTCTCTCAGATGCTTCTTTGGTGGACATTTAAAGCACAATCAAATTTGCAGCTGTATCACAACTGGAGATGCAGCAAAAAAGATAAGATATGAGTAAGTCCAAAGTAAGATGGGGAAATTACAAGAAGGGTTTGGAAATTATTACAGAGTTGAGAAATGGCCTGATGCACAAAAATTTATATTGCCCACACAGTTCTGAGAATAAATTCTTCTTCACCTTTTCTCTTACATCTCTAACCTTAAGATGAGGGTGCACATTAAGAAAACATACACGATGCAATACAGTGGACTCCAATTACCTAGCCTTTCATTTAGCTTCAACTATCCAACCAACTCAGTCCTCCAGTGCACTCACGCACCTCACACTGTGGTTGGCAGGGCAGAGCAACCTGCCTGGAGCTGTACAGCAAGTCACAGAACCACAGAATCATCTGGTTGGAA
>NW_010449416.1:0-1711 GCF_000710305.1 Buceros rhinoceros silvestris | reverse complement strand
GCGCCTGCCGCTGGGTGGCGCTCGTGTGCCGCAGAGCGCGTCGCTGCCTGCGCGATTGCCTGCGCACGGCGCTTCCGAAGACAAAGGACCGAGTCCTCGGCTTCGTCACGCCGTCCGTCCTGAATTCGGAGTGCCTTCACGTAAGGCACTCGGTTTAGTTTAGAGTTGCACCAGCGTAACTGGGAGACGAATACGAACCACATGTGGCGAGGTGATATTTTGACTATTAATTCTGTCAATGAAGTTTTGAACCATTTATGAAACTTAAATACTAGGAACAGGCGTAGAGGCTGTGGCCGTAAAAGACTAAGAGCATCCAGCTTCAGTTCTTCTCTGTTGTTACAGGCTATGCTAAATTCTCGTAATCAACCTGAACGCTTTTTTACATGCCAGTGTTTTTACCCTTAATACACACTATTTGATAAAGATACAAGAAAATTTTTCTATGGCTGGCTGCAAAACAAGAAGCTATCTTCATTCCAAAAGTTAACATTTTAAGTCTTTGTTTTAAAGTTTCCAGTCTATATATTTAAAATGTTTGGAGAATGTTGCAGCCATTTCTCATTCCAAATATTATGCTTTTATTTTGAAATATTTGGAAAATAGCTCAATTATTTTCACATAGAATAACTGTTCCGTGAAAGTCAACAATTTTTTTCAGAAAGCATTTAGTTGTCTGATAATAAATCAATTTTGGACTAAATTTGCATTTTAAAAGGTGGTGATTATCTTATCTCTCTAGTAAAATAGAATTGTATCCACAATAACTCTTTAATAAGATAACGTATTTGGCTTAATCTACTCTACATGTGTTATGTATCAGTGCAATGTGTGGGAGAACGCCAGGAAATTTCTGCAAATGCATTTGAACATCAGGGAAATATTTTCAAGAAATTTGTGCTTCTGCTCCTTTTCTGTTGGTGTAGGTGGTGCCACCTTTGTCCCCTGCAAAGAGCTTCAGTTCCCCCAACCCCAAATCTGTACAGTACTCTGAATATTAGCGATATCTGACAGGTTCAAGAAGACTTTCAGCAAAGTCATCTCCTCCACCTCCACTTCCACCAAAACCAACAAGAGAGCTAGTAATCAATTTAAGCGGAGGCGTTTTCTGTTTTGGGGCTGGCAGCAGATCTCTGGTTTCAGCCAGGGAAGGAAGTGCTTAGAGTGTTTTATCACAGCCAGCTCTTGTGATTTACTTGAATAATTTTACTTGAAGCAGGAAATTGTGTAAATATGGGCTAAATCTTACTCTTCGAAATGTCAAGTTCCACGGACTTGGGGTCTTTAGTGTATATTTTTGGTTATCACTGGTATTCTGTCACTTTAGTTCTCTATTTGTAGCATGAGAATAACATCATGCTAATTCTGAGATGCTTGACAGAAGAGTTCTTCTACGTGTGCTAAAGGTACTCAGAGACAGATCTGGTGGGCTCAGGGTAAGAATGTTTCAGCACACCTTTCCTGCCCTCCCTGTTTTTGGCTTATTCTGAGGGTCATCATGGCCCTAACGTAATTTTGACATCCTGGGAAGATGCACTAAATTGAGGATTGACTGTTAGGGCTCAATGACACAGCAACCTGTCCTTCCATCTTTCCACTTTATGCTGGGACTTAGAACATTGACAGTTGACAGGATGGTCTGCAATTACCCTTTAAAGACACACACCACCACCACGACCCCCCTACAACCCATCCCTCCACCCCGCCCCAC
>NW_010449415.1:0-1700 GCF_000710305.1 Buceros rhinoceros silvestris | reverse complement strand
AGATATTTATTTGGATATAAGATATTTATTTAGATATAAGATATTTATTTAATACTTTTAAAAAATGCTTCGTCAGTACCTGCATCTTATAATGGAAAACCTGTAAACTTTAATTTCAATCTTACTGAACAAGATAGTTCTCAACTTCTACGGCTTTTTTTCTTAGATATTTCTGCCATCTTAATTTTTCGCTGAATTATTCAGAAATTCTTTTTGTAGATTGCAGAGATCCATGTTTTCTTTTGCCAATGTATAACTTGTAAAACCAAAGAAGAAAAGTTTTCCAAAGAAGAAAATTAATAGAGGTTAGAGATTTTTACTGGTTTTAACCATCATCATCTTATGCCTAGCATGTACTGACCTTGTCACTGCTATTTTGATTTCTTCATGTATTTTATCCTCTGAAGGTCTCTATTTGTTATCATCTTGTATGAAATTTTAATTGTGTTTTGATTTCCTCCCATCTCATACTACTTCGTTAAATTGTCGTCTTTATGTGACAGGAGTAAGTTATCGAGTTATTATGCTTTTCCAGGATACTACCTGGCATGCAGAATTTTTTCTTTGAGGTAGAAACAAGCTGGTGTTTTCAATTAAGAGGCTTCTGCAGAAGAATAACAACATTTAGAGTCACTGTATTGTAGTAGCTGCCTGGATATCTTTATGGAAGATGCTTTGTAGTTCTCTTTGGGAAGAAACATCATAGTCTTCCTGACTGCTGAAAACAGTTCATATGCAGAGGAAGTCTTCATGTTGCACTGTATGTGTAGAAATTTCTGACACCAGACCCATCATTATCAATGAATGATGGAATTCTTGGGATTTTCTATCTTTATCAATTTCAGCAGAAAGAGGCATATTTCATTGCAGTGTTATCATTCCTCTTTTGCATTTCCTTTTCCTACCCAAAGCTAGGTACTGTTAATCCTTGATCCTACCAAAGCAGCTCTGTGTGGTATTACTGGGGTGATAGATTAAGGGCCAGAAGTGTTTAAGGAAGTTAGAGCAGGTTATCCTTGTAATCTCAGAAGTGTAGTTAAGATTTCAGTTATACCTGCACGTATGTGTATTTTCTCAGTGAATGATATTGAACAGCTGAGGAAATGTCCCTAAATTAAAATCTGAATTCAGGGAGCCAAAAACTTTTTTTGTAAACTTGTGCCCATAAATTTGTACACATAAACTGGTACACATAAATTTGAACTCAAATTCTGATGTTGTCTTAAGATGGTGAGAAACAGCTGTGACAATGTAAATGATAAAAGTTTTATTTTTTTACTTGTATTCCTTAAGGGAAAAGAAAGTCCAGTAAAGGTGATTTTTTTTTTTAATCCAGTAAATATTTTCATAGCTACAAAAATATGACAAACTAGCTCGTTTATATTGTCAGTCTCAAGATTTGGAACACCAGCCTAATCTCGATAACACTTCTCTACACCAAACTGTTCTTGGATTAGGAATAGATTATGACTGAAGAGTTTTGCGTGGACAGTAATTACGTTATTCCTAACTCTTATTTGTGTGTAACAACTACACCTTTTATCTCTGGTGTAAGATTTCTCTGCGTTTGTCTTTCAGTAGAAGTCTTCAGGACACATTGTACAACTTTTTATATTGATATCTTCTCTTGACTTCCAAATCTGTCCCTAGCTTCTTAGAAACCAAGGAGGGGAAAAATACTTGAGGAAGTAAGGAGGTGG
>NW_010449414.1:0-1693 GCF_000710305.1 Buceros rhinoceros silvestris | reverse complement strand
GAGAAATGTAGAAAAAAGCACACTGGAAAGACAATTGTAACTCCATGTACTCAATGATGGGCTCTGACCTGCTTGTTACCACGCAGAAAAGAGATTTTAGCTAGGTCTGTTAAACTGTCTACTCGAATTTCAGAAACAGTTTTAAAAGGCTAATTTTAACATTAGGAAATGCTAGAAAAGAAATCAAGAACAAAGCAGAAATCGTAATGATGGTTTGCCTTACCGTACATGTCTACAGCACAGAACATTGGCAGCTCTTTCCAAAATGATATAGTAGTAGTAAAAAAAGTCCAAAACAGGAGGCAACAGTGATCTTCCTGCATAGGGGACAACATGAGACATAAGAAATTGTTGGATGAGATGAACATGACAAAGAGATGACCAAGAGATGACCAGGACAAATATACGTTAAGGTTTATATGAGGCACACAGGGAATAACCATTCAATTTCTCACAATAATAAATGTTAGAGGACCTCATGTAAAACTTTCTAGTGGCTGGTTTGAAAACAAGAGGTGCACACAGTGCATTTTTAAACTGAGGAACTTGCTGACACATGGTATTGGTGGATGTCACAACTCTGTGGGTTCAGACAGTGAATAGAAAATGTATATGGAAGAGGGAATATATCAAGGATTATTAATCACAAAGACATCATGCATGGCTCAGGAGTTCCTTGGCAAAGCCTCCTTTCATGCTTCTGCGCCCTTCCCTAAGCATCCGCTATCAGTCACCGTATTTTTTCTGTGCTTTTTAACTTCTTCATAGCTCTAAGTATCAATGCAATGAAACCCAGAAGAAATGTAAGTCAAGCTCACAGAGGACTAAATGACACCAGGGTGTGTTAACCCAGGTCACAGAAAGAACAGGTGCTTCTTAAAACAGAGGATTTCCATGGAAACAGGGAAAAAACACCATCTTGCTTGTCTTCACATCTTTTCATCCACAGCAGCCTATGGGCTGCACAGTGTATATCACTGCTTCTGGACATGAGGGGAGACAACCTGCTGACCAGTCAACCATCTAGTCTCAGCAGCGCAGAGTTGGTCCTGATGATTTCTGGCTGGCAGGGATGTTACTGAGAAAGTGGGTAGTGTGCAGTGTCTGTAGCGTGCTTAGCGCAGTGGAGGATTAAGTGAACAAAATCATGCAAAAAAAGAACAATTAATTGTGAAGAAAATAGTAACAGGACAAGGTTTATTTGCTACGTGTTGGAAAACAAAAAAATACAGCCTTTTTTGGTACTTTAACTTGAAAAGAACTTCGCTGCTTTCTCCTGTACGTTCCTTCTCACTCTCAGCCAAATTGCCACACACCAGCCTCTGTGCACTTGGGGATAACCAGCAAAATCCCAGCCGAGAGCTTCTGTGCAAGGCTTCTTTTATGTCGTGATGCCCAGATTGGTGCAAAAGTGAGCTACAAGCCACGGGTCCTGGGATGGATCTCGGCCGCCTGTTCTGCTTGCCGGGGTTCATCTGCGAGGTGCACAGCACGCATCTCTACAGAGGAAGGGCAGTGGCTCAGAACTCTCAGGGTCTGGGCAAAAAAGAGAGGTAGCCTTTACTTTCTGCAGGCACACATGCTTCGTTCTCGCCATGGGTGTGCTGAGCGATTGAAGGCAGTTGGTAGTATAGATACTTCATACAGAAGTCAGAGACATTCCTTATTCCGAACTGCTGCCACTTCCTCTGAG
>NW_010449413.1:0-1703 GCF_000710305.1 Buceros rhinoceros silvestris | reverse complement strand
GCTTAGCTCAAACCGGGACAGTAAGGCATGCAGGGTGTGTGAAGGGCAGCTTTGGGTCTCACGGGTTGACAAAATCGGTCCATTGTACCGAGAATGGCTACGTAAGGAGCTAGAACTCTGGGCTGGAAACCAGGTTTAGATAACCAAATGCAGAGAGTAAGACTGGAAGATGATACTCATGTCCAGGGGCAGACAAAAGAGAAAATGAGAAGAGGGACAAACTAGAAAGAATGGGGCAGAAGAGACCAAGCTTGGGAAAAAGAGTGAAAAGTAGGCAAAACAATTGCTATCGATTTCCCGCAGAAAGCTCGGAGGAAAGCCTCCAGCTCCTGGGTAGGTGATCGGTACAGGCTGTTCTGCTGTAAACCAGCAGTGGTGACACTAATGCCCTCTTGGCTCAGCCATGCACAAGCTGGGATGGAACAACATTATACAGAATGCAAAACCTAGCAAACTTCTCACACTGCCGAACTTACGATATCTGTGGAACTTTACTTTGTCTCTTTAATTAATTATGCTATTAGTCTTCAATTATGAGACCATATTTATGTTTTTCTGCAGGCTTTCTGCTTATAATCATTTTAAATGCTGGAATTTGCCATCTCAGTAGTCTTCTTTTAATACAGTCCTCCTTCAATATGTAATCAAATTACACTATAATAATAAATGAAAAAAATTCAGACATTGTTTTAGTTGCTTGTTAATTGCTCATTTAATTAGAATGCTCACTAATTTGCAAAATGCGGGTCTTGACAATGGATTACATAGTCATTACTGCAAATTGGTCAGGTTTTCCTGTAATTTCTTTGAGTGGACTCTTGTGATTTAACTGAGGACCATATGAAAATTCTTCTAATTATTTGAAGTGTCTAGACTCAGGGTGAAGTAGTGTGACCTGATTTTTTTAGCTCTGACCTTTCTGGAGTGTTTCACAGCATGTTGGGCGTATGGTATAGCCACTCAATAGCATGTCCGCTGGTCTGAGCTGGGCCTTTGCTTTGTTATATTCTTTCCCTTGCTGTTAGTTTGTGCCCGTTCTGCACTTTGAACGTTTGAAGAGCTGTACAAGTGGTTAGCCGTGTAAAATTCCTTCCGGCAGGCAGCAAAGTGAATGAACTAGAGGCTTCTCTGTAGTTCATTGGGATTCACTTTGTACAGCGTGAGAAGTTGAAAATGACACAAATGTAAGCATTTTCTTTCACGACTTTAATAAACTTTCTTGTCAATATTTTCAGCAACTTTGAGTGTAATGCTTTTGTGCTTCCTTGGTTGCAAACGAACCATTCAGACATGCTGAAGATAGGTATGACGTAAGAGGATCTTTTCTCAGGCTCAGACATATATTTGCAAGAAAGTAGGAGCTTCTCTGAGATGAAATTTTTGGAGATAGTTGGATGTTGTGTAACACCTTTGTTAAATACACACGTAAGCTTTGGAGCTAGACAGAAAATGAGATTTCATGCAGAGGGAATTCAGATACTGAGCTCTCACTTCCCCTTTCTTTCTCCCCTTTCTCTATTTTTCTTCCAAATTAGGATGAGTGGTATAAATGAAAATAAAATTATATAAAATGAAAATAATGATAATTTTGAGCAGGATTAATAATTTCAAAATATATTGATCTGGAAATACGAAAAACTGTTCCTCTGTGCAATTGGCCTTTTTTGGTCTTTTGGGGTAAATCTTTGGCCTTTTTTTTTCCC
>NW_010449412.1:0-1688 GCF_000710305.1 Buceros rhinoceros silvestris | reverse complement strand
AAAAAAAAAGAAGGATGAGTGTATATGACCATTGAAAACTTCACCAAGAGAGAGTAATGGTTTTCACCCAATTAAAAAGAGAGGAAGTGAGAATATCATGTCATCGCTTGATATTCACAGTAACAATAATAGCTTTCAGACATATGACATGATCCTGAACTGAAGGCCAGTTAATTACAGAGATACTTACCCTCCCCATTAACCAAAGTCAGCACAGAACCAGTAGTAGAAATGCACTGAAGTTAAACCTGGTCTGCCTATATGCTTATGTACCGTTTTTGGGACTCACCATTGCTGTGCTGTCTTAGAGCAGTGCACACACAGCAGCTTAGGTGGCAAAGTTTCTAATCTGGCTTCACTGATCCCTTAAATGCCTAAACATACAATTCCAATTTGTTTTAATATGTCCAACTGCATTTCACAGATGCTGATGCTGGGTGAGAGTCTGTTTTTGTGGAAGTTGGGAGCAAAATGCCCTGACTTCAGCAGGTCCTTTTCATCCTGTGCTTAAAATAGTCTTTGAGACATTTGTTTCTTGTATGTCTTCTAGGAGAAGCCTGTTAATACAATACTCACAGTGGGTCCCCAATGCAACATTGCCAGCAAAGGTCATTTAACCTGGCATTTATAGTTAGACTATAAGGAATACAGCAGTAATCACCTCACGTTTAGAAAACTTTCCATAGGAACTGGATGATTTGTCTCATTTGTCATTAAGTGAAACCTGCAGTGTACTGAACTTGCTATTATTTCTGAGCTTTGGTAGATGTAAGGGGCAGTACAGAGCAGATATTGTACTTGGTGAATTAAAAGCAGATACTGTACTTAGTGAATTTGAGCTCTGTGTAGGAGGTATCAAAGGCAGAAGAAGAGCAGATTCATTCAGCTTCACCCTAAAGGCTTAAGCTGGTCCAGAGAAGAACAAATTCAGACATCCCCCAGGTATGAACAAATGAACATCAGCAGAGGTTTGTGGTGTTTTAACATGACAAGGAAGTTAATCTCTTGTGCTCTGTATCTGGGCTGGGATAGAGTCAGGAAACGGGGAGCAAATGAAAGAGATGAGCACTGTCTGAAGGAGAGCTGTTGGCTAAGGAAGAGCTGGGCAGACAAGATACTGAGCACAAGTGAATGTCAACATGAAGCAAGCAGTGACTGGATGGAAGCTAATGAACTGTAGAGACATCATTGGCAAGTCTGAACTTGAACATTTTTCTACTACAGCTGCTCAGTCTGAAGACTCAGTAGATAAAGTATTAAATTGCTACTGTCTTCTCCTCCTCTTCCTAAGGTCAAGATACTTCCTCCTTCTCTTCCAGAGAACTCTTAGATCTTTCTTGACATAGATTACTCAGGAAGCTTTCAGAGGTCAACATCCTTATTCATAGGAGCTGATTTCCACATGTCCAGGTTTCCTGGACCCTGGAGCTAATTCTAAGTTGCCAACCCTATTGACAGCCCCATGTGAGAGGATGCTTCACTCTGCCCCTTCCAACAGTAATGCACCTGTACGCTGGAGTCCTGGACCAGGCAGAGCTGCTCCTGTATCTTCTGGAGCTCCTCCTGCTGCCACCGGATGTTGGCCTGCAGGATCCGGGTCCGCTGCTCTAGCTGGTCCTTGATGGTCTGGAACATGCTGAACTGCGCCGAGAACTGAAAAAAAAAAAAAAAAAGAGGGAAAAATCAGT
>NW_010449411.1:0-1696 GCF_000710305.1 Buceros rhinoceros silvestris | reverse complement strand
CCGGGCAGCGCCTGCCCCGCCGGGGAGGGGCCTTCTGCGCAGCCCGGTGCCTGGGTGCCGCGTGGGACGGAGGCAGCGCGCTCTCAACATCAGCTTCAGCTTTTAACGCGTTTAAATGACAATCGCGGGGCTAGGGAGACAGGTAAAGGAGCTGGAAGTTAGCTGATACTAATGAGAAATCATTAATTAGTTTAAGGCTGGTTGGGTCCAGTTTTCTTAAGGTGGTTGAGGAAAAGGGGAGAAGGGTTTGAGGAACCTGGAGCCCGTGTACTCACCTGCAAATTGCATTGAATTTCTAGTTATAAATCGTTCTTTCCTAAAAATAACTGCTGTCCATCTAGTAACATAAATTACTCGTAAAGTGTTTCTTAGCCTGTTTGATCTTGATCGTCCAGTAGCATTTCATGTCTCTCCCCTCAAGCGCCGTCTAAAAACAATGGGGAAAATGTGGTGTTTGGATTTAGGCTAATTTTTCATCAGCGATAACGGGTTGTTTTCTGTAACAGCGTAGATTATTAAAACTTGCAATTTGCAGTTTACGTTTGCCATCAAGATCACAGCAGGGGAAAAGGGAGAGTGGAGTCTGCAGTAGCTTCAGTAACTCCCGTTCACGGGTTTCATATGACGACGGAAAAAGCAACCCTTTCAGAGTGAACTTCCTTGAGTTTAATATACAGTGACTTCGGAAAGCGCAATAAAATCAATTAGTGTTGCAAAAGCATTGGCTAAAAATAAAGCGGCGAAAGGATTTATGAAAACGTAATGGATTTACAAGCATTTATCCTGCGACTCGATAAACTGCAATGGGAAGCCGAGGTGGTGAAAATAATTAGTCCTGCAGCCTCAGTGAATATGGACAATTTATTACTATAATTTTGTCCTCTCAGTGGTTATTCAAATTTATTTTTTAATTTTGTGATCTGAAGCGCAGTGCCATTAATCTAAAGTTTGTTCTCGGTTTCCTCAGGGGAATGGGTTTCTTCTTCTGACATCTCTCTTTGCAAAGCGTGATCTCTCACTTGCCAGGGCTCATTCTTGGTTTTCCTGCGTGTATTTTAAGGATTATTATCATTGACCTTCGTAAATAGGAGGAAGGATCAGCTGTTTGCCTCCTTATGTGCCAGGGTTTTCTCTCCCTTTTCCTTTCAGACACGTTTTCACGGAAACTTTGGAAGAGCTGCGGTTGTAAAGAGGCTGCAGGAGCACGCCCTAGCTCTTGAGGAACGCTAACACCGAAAACTTTTCTGTGTGCTCTAGGAAGTTTGTAGCCCTATCACTACAGTAGAAAAGAGACATCTAACAGAGAGTAAAGATTACAATTTCCAGAAGTCAGAATTTATTACAGTTAAACTGTGATAAGATCCCATCTGTTATGAACACATGTAGCACCAATTGTTTTCCATACAACTGCAATTTATTTACCCTTCAGAGTGAATGAGATTACAACCGTGATTAAAAAAAAAAGAAAACAAAAAAAAAAAGAAAACAAACGAACCAACACCACCACGGCTGGTTGATATTTAGTCCGGCCTATCTGTTTTTTATCTGGCTAAATCCATTTCATTTGTACTGCAATACCTCCCTTCCGATCAGATCGGAGATTCCTTCTGCTCCAACGAGCAATTTTTATCGGGTCGGAGCCTGACACGCCGGGTACCGGTGCGGATAGCTGCGGCGGCGGGGCCGGCGCCCTCCG
>NW_010449410.1:0-1682 GCF_000710305.1 Buceros rhinoceros silvestris | reverse complement strand
ATGATTCTGTGATTCTGTGTGATTCCGTGATCATTGGAAGTACGGTAAGCACTGTTGTACTTGAAAATGTCTTTAAATGAAACAAAAGAGTGTTTTGTCCTAAAAGACACTTAGATACTTTGTAGACAGAAGTCAATTAGTCTGACAGCATTACTCTTCTCCAAAATGGAATTGGATTGACTGGTCTGATGTCTTATAATTGCACACTGTATGGTTCTTTCACTCTTATCTCTCCTTCAGTCTGTGAATTTGAAACCATCAGGAAGATGTCACGTTGGTATGAGTATTCTTCAGTGATAAGAACAGTAATTGTTGTAGGGAGACTTCTTAATCTTGGGTCACTCAAATCCCTTTTAAAGACAGCAGGTGCTCTCCAGAGCAAGCATTAACACGAAGAGATTATGAGGTAACCTGTTGTTCTTCATATCTCAGCATTTCGTGACAAAGCTTATCATCAGCCAGTGTGTTCAGAAGCCACTCAGTACAGGAGAAAAATCAAATGCGGCTCAGGGAGGAACTAACGTTTTCAGTACTAAAGAGTGGATTTGTTTTAAAGGCTGAATACAGAGAAATTTATATTTGTAATTATATGAGTCAATTATAAAAGCAAGAAAAAAGATTAACAGAGGCTAAAAAAATGGACCTGTGAATATTCATGGTACAATGCAATCAGAAAGAAATTCAGCTTCCTCAGAAATCAAAACCCAAAACTGCGTCTTGCCAGATTTGTGTTGTGTTGCAACTTTCTTTTCCATTCTACCTCTCAACTTCTTCCCAACTGTGGCAAATGTGGCAAAGGCAAGTTAGTCATTTATGATATCAGACTCTAGCACTGCTGACAGTAGGACTTCACCCATATGTGCTGTGGGCTGCTTTGCATTTACAGGGTGAGCTCTTGAAGCTCAACACGCTCAGGGTCTAACAGCACTCTCCGAAGAACAGCGAGGCGAAACTGTTATTTTCATCTCTCAACCTTTTATGAATTTCTGGATCCAAATATCAACTAAATTTTGTTAAAATAAGATTTGGTGATCTAAACCTGTCCGTTTGCATCAAGATCATGACAAAACTGAGTAAGGCATGGCATGTCTATGGCAATCTTTGTGAGGTCAAGAATTAAGCATGGAAGAAATCACTGCATTCAAATGAAAAAGCCCACTTTCAAAAGGAAAGATTTTTAAAAGGTATTTAGATGCAGAGGTGTGCTTAGCACTTTCTAAGAGCAGACTAATCTCAGTGAGTGTTAGGGTGTTAACCCTTCTTCACTCTACTTTGAAAAAAAAAATCAGCTAGGCATCTATTTCTGCCTCTAAGTTCCTAAATACTTTTTAAAAAATCTGGCCTTTGATAACCCAAATCCCCTTGACTTTCAGTAAGGCTTTTCATCCTGAAGTCTAGATCCTCGTAAGTTTCAAGGGTTTATTTCTCTTAAATTAAAATGTGAGTTAAAGGCCTCAGGAACTTCTGAAAAGCTGAACCTTGGTGCTCAAGTTACTTCTGAAAATGATTGTTAGACTACTAATCCCCTCAGGTACTTGTGAAATATTCTCTTGTTACCTCTGAGAAACTGTTCTAGAGGAATTTACTATGTTAACCACCTGCTTTGTCCTGTATTTTGTACAACAAACTTGTATAACAGTATTATATATCTTTTATATATATTTTGTATAACAATATTATAG
>NW_010449409.1:0-1680 GCF_000710305.1 Buceros rhinoceros silvestris | reverse complement strand
CAGCCATGCTGATTTACATAAGCATTTTCCTACACATAATACAGCATGCAAGCTCTCTGATCTCATTATTCATTAGAAAATTAATGATATCTCTCAAACGTGAAAGCAGACCAGTTCTGCAGAGAGTGCTGGAAATTGGCTAGTTCTCGACGCGGTAGTCATTTTCAATTTACTGGCTTGAAAAAAAGATGCTTTTAAGCAAATAAAAGGGTGCTGACATCAAACAGATACTTGTCTTGCTGCCAGGGAACGAGATGCCTTTTAAGGCAGGAAGGTGGGACTTGAGTGATGTGAATAGGAAGAAAAGAAAACAAGCCAGTCAGAGTTAAGCAGCTCTGCCCCATTCATGAAAAATGTCTAGGCTCATTTCCTCATTGCCAGAGGTCTTTTTTGCTTAAATTCTAAAGCCCATGCTCTGTTCTTGCCAATAATAAATAGCAGCCTGTTGTTGGAAAAAGTGCGAACTGTGGAGTTTTTTTAAGTACTTTTTCCCAAGTTCCACAGATTGTAGCATCCCATACATCAAGAGACAATGTTAATAAACCCCTCAAAACTTTGCTGATAACTATATCCCGAAACTGAGACTGCCTGATATTGTTGTGGAATGAACTCACGGGGAGCAAATGCTGATTATCAAGGATGGCATGAATTGCCATACGACTGACCAGATTTAGATCTGATTTTTACCCTGGCTCTGTTTAGATTACAGTAACGGCAATTAGCAAAGGCTAACTCCACTATGCAAGTCTGCTAGTTTTGGATATGACTAACAAACAGAGCAGTTGTTTCTGTCACTGTAGTAACTCAATTGTCAGGGCATTGGGAGGAGGGGTTCTCGCTGCACAGTGTCTCAAAGTGGAACACCTTTGTGTGCATCTCCTGTAGTAAAATGGATGAAACCTGTGCCTGCTGCTTGCTAAAGCAGATGTACTCTTCCTTCATGAGGTTTGATTGCTGCTTTTTAATGCAATTCATAGTTCAGATAGCAACAGAAATTGCTCTGGGGTGTGGTAGAAAAGGGATATTAGACATGCGCTGCAACATCCTGTTTTGGAACTAGTTTAATATGAGGCTCACAGGCTCAGCATTACAAAATTCTGCACTCAAGCTGTCACTTGCCAAATTTTTTGCACATTAGTTTTGTTCTTTCTTTCCTGTGATCGGTAGCAACATAAAAGGAAACATCTGGTTCTGCAGTGTCCGAATTAGGGGATGCCATAGGAAAAACACACCAAAGCAACATCGGATTTGAAATAACCAGGCAGCATGAGTATTTGTGTGATTTGCAAACTCCTGCAGTAGGGAACCAGAAATCTGCTGCCACCAGGCTTCCACCAGTGCAGACAGAATGCCACCACTGTGTTTTACCACATCTTCAACCGTTATGGTACCCAAGAAATACAGGATGCAAAAAAATTCAACAAACTAAAAATCATCCAGTTATAGTTGTCACCACAGTGTCAGCTGTGGTTTGGAGTGTAACTTGCACAGCTTTTCTGAGATGAGATAAATCTCCTCCAAGGGAAGCAATGGTTCTACAGAGAGCAATGCTATGGAGGTCTAACGAGTATATATGTTTGGGGTTTAGATTAAAATCACTGATGGGTCTTTATTAATAAAGGGAGCTATTAGGCTAAAATATCAAGACACATTTGCAGAGAAGGAGAGATTTGCAGTCTG
>NW_010449408.1:0-1687 GCF_000710305.1 Buceros rhinoceros silvestris | reverse complement strand
ATCTACCCCTATTTTTAGCAGAACGCAGTGCGAGAGTGTGTGGGGTGTACTGAGGCACTACAGAGGAGGTAAGAGTGCTATAATACAAGGAGCCTTTAGATCTTTACCTTATGGTATACGAAGGTGAAACATCTTCATAGAACTCAATCTTGCATTCAGAGAATATACTGGAGGAGTTGCTGTAGTGGGAAAGCTGAAGTAGCCTTAGGACAGCTCTGTTAAAGCTTTTTGACTTTAAGAAGGCTTTTTTACTTGCCTACTGTATTCTGATAGACTGAGTTTTTGGTGAAGAAGCTTTCAGTATTTCAGTTTATTTTTGTGCATGCTTTGACAATGTCCTAAGTAAATGTTAAGAAAACTTGCTTAGAAATGGCTGTGGACTAGGTGCAACTAGGTGTAGAGAGCTTTTGCTAAAGTACTTAAGAAAAGTTATGATTCATTTTGAAAAGTAATGGTATATACTGAAAATATTTCATAATATTTTTGAGACCACCTCTAACCTGTTGCTGAGTCACTAATCTGAATGCTTATGGGAAACATTTTGAAGTTGAACACCGTTAGAGATCTCTGTGATTTTAGTTCCACTATTTCAGTTCTTCGGAAATGACAGTTCCTGGTCTGGGAAATCAAAATGCACGTAATAACCTTGGTTGTAAATACCTCTTAGCATATAGAAGCCAAATATAGATTTTATGCCTTGATCTGTGAACCGCAGCACCTGACAGCTTCAGGCCAGAAATGTGAAGATACTAAATGTGCTTGCCAGGGTCTGTTTTAATCCACTTCAAACCTTCTGCTTCATGGTTGGGGAACTCGGTTCAGGCATGAGTGAGTGAATGAGGAAGAGGTCAGAACTGCCCTTTCAGTAGCTCTGCCCGCTCTGAATGCAGATACCGTCTAGATTGTAGTTCCACAAGTAGAGCTCTTGGAGGTACGTGAAACCTTGCATTCTAATTTCATTGCAGGATCATGAATGGTTACAGAGCTTCCCCTTCTGTTCTTAAAAAAAACCTGTCTAATCCTTTATAATGGTGGGGGTTGGGGGAAGGAATGTTGTTTGGAAATGTTGTTAACCCCTGATTGCCAGCAGAAAACTACACAAAGCAATCTCACCCAGTTAGGAGCACGTTCTGCAAGGCACTCAAATTCAGTGAAATTTTCCAGATTTACTTTGAAAAGGTCTTTTTATTTCTCCCCTCTTGAAGGCTTGAAGTGGAAGGATCTTGTAGTTTATGGCGATACTTTGAATGCTTTTCTAAATTGATTTTAAAGATACTATTAATGACAGTTAGGAATATTTTCTATAAACATGTAAGTAGAGAGAAGAAATGGCTCTTATGTCAGAGAATGAGCTTATCTGATGGGAAGATCTGACAAGTTGTTGGTGTATTTAATCTGTCCAAGTTCCTGGCAGAGTCTTTTGCCTGCTTGCAAACCTGTTCACTTCCTTGACCCTTCAGAAAACCTGAGAAAAGATTAACAGTTTGTGATACTTATCTCACCAAAGATGGAATAGACCAAGTGGTGGAAGTCTGTAATAATCTAATGGCTACATTTTAGCTCTTGTATACATAACTAAATCTGAGACTTTTGTTTTTTCCTTCCCACCTTGTTCTGTGGAATAAATGTAAAAATCAAATTTTTGTGCTAATGGAAACAATTTGTATTGATAGATTATAAAAAAAAA
>NW_010449407.1:0-1679 GCF_000710305.1 Buceros rhinoceros silvestris | reverse complement strand
AAGAGGATCTTTTCAGATCACTCATGTGTGAGAGGAGTTGCACCTCGGTGGGAGCAAGGAGGCCCTTAGCCCGCTCCACCCCAGGTGGATCTCAAGGTCTCAGTGTGATACAGTTTTTCTGATGTGCAAAATCTTCTGATGTTAATGTTCACCAGGGGCACGGGAGCTCAGCTGGAATGAGGGAAAGATTTTGTGGAAAGAATGGGATTTTAAGAACAGCACTGCAAATTCTCATTATTATCCTTACTGACCTTCATCTCTTTCAAACTTAAAAAAAGGTCCACTTTGAATAGTAATACGCCAGCTCCTTCTAGCTGCAGCAATCCTCCAGATCAGGATAATTTGCAGAGATATTGTAAAGTGTGTCAGGAAAGATGTAGTAGAGATGAAAAGTCTTTTCTGGAGAATAGTCTCTTTCTAATGGACACTTAATTTTCAAAGTCACCTCTAGGTCTGTGGGGTGGCTTTGCTGCATGGACAGAGAAAGTTGAAGAGATACGCTTGGATATCTTCCATGTACAGACCTGGGCGTGCAGAGTATGTGATAATAATAACAATGTTGAATCCGATCTAGTTCTGACTTTGAGGAACATCTGCAAAATTACATCTTATCTGTTTGTTGTTTTGTTTTTGTTGGGTTTTTTCAACTTTTTCTATGCCGGTGATGGGGTAAAGAAAAGTTTATCATGGCATGCATTAAAATAAAAATATTTATTTTCTTTCAGTTTGGAAACAATAACAACTACATGAACATGGCAGAGGCAAATAATGCATTTCTTGCTGCAAATGAGGTAGATGTTTTTCTTTTTTATCTGTGCTGATATTCTGCTGTTTGCTGTGATAATTTAACAGACTTTGAATGGATGAGGAGTGAAGTGCCGAATTCCTGTGTGTTTTATGGAGCACAAAATAAAGACTTTAATGAGGAAGAAAATAACCTGACAGCTCTCCATTACTAGTCAATTTAGCTGTCCATAAGGCTGTTACTTACATAGCATGTCAATAGAAACAAATCCGCTTTAGGTATGAAAAAAAATATAAACAGAAGGAAACAAATAAAAAGCACAGTAGGTGTACACTTGGAAAGCAAGCTTAGTAATAGCCATTACTAGCTAATGTGCTAACTTCTGTTATAGATACAAACATTTTAATTTGGGTTCTTAGTACTCATATAAGTTAGAAAAACAAAACCAACTTTGAAGTGTGTGTGTTGCGTGAAGGAGACTTCTGACCAGGATCAAGAACAAACCCAAGGGCCAGGCTGGTGGAGGCAGGCTGGATTGCAGAGGTGATGTATTTGATCACTGCCTTTAGGAATGGAAGCAGGAGAAAGGTGTGGCAACTACAGTCTCCAGGTACTTGTTACAGTGGGGTCATCTTAGAACCAGTTGATAGACTGTCAACGTCCTAATACCGACCCCAGCTCCAGACAGAAGCACCTTCGCTCACCACTGAAATCCACCAGCTCTTATTCCAAAGGGCAGGATGGACAGGGCAAGATGCACTGGCTAGTAACGTGCATAGCAATACGGAGAACAAGAAACAAGTGTTAATACAGGGTGCGTGTCATAAATGGTCTTCCCAACATGAAGACAGGTCAGAAAAGCGGGCAGTGATTTCACGTGTTGTAAGTGGTGATTCAGTCCCAGGTATTCTTGTGCACTTTTAAAAAAGCAATC
>NW_010449406.1:0-1680 GCF_000710305.1 Buceros rhinoceros silvestris | reverse complement strand
CACACACACACACACACACACACACCCCAGACACCTCCTCCAGGTTTTCCCCCCTCACCAGAGGCAGAGCTCACTTCTGCCTGGGCCAGGCTGCTTAGTAATAGCTCAAATGCAAAAACCAAGCAACTTGCTGAAATAATAAATAACTGCCAAATAAGTAGCTTGAGAACTGCTCATGGAGCTGCAAACAGTCTCACTCAGACCCTCCAGTGATGGGTACAGCCAGGACAGTTATGGCTATGGGATGGCACAGACCTTCAGGCCAGGAAATGGTCTAAATCGGGCTTCTCCCCTGCAGTATCCCAGGCTGCTTCCTGAGATATTATTGTTTTCCTTCTCCCTCTTGATGTATTGTCCCGTAGCATATTCGGGGTTTCCCACCGCGTGCTAAGAAACTGCTGGCTGTGACGCACCAGCCTGTTTTTAGGCTGCCAGCAGCAGCTCCTTCCTGTGGGGAGCTGGAAAGAACAGCCACCCCCCCACCCCAGGCTCCCCAAGGCTCCCCCACCTTCTGGTCCACAGGAACCAGACATGTTCATTTTTTACACCATCAGGGAATGTGAAAAATAACAACTTGGGAGAAAGAGGATGATGAGCAGCATCTCTGCGGCCCTGTGAATTGCACGGAGCTGTCTGCAGAGCAGAGCCCACCGCGCTGCTCCAAAACATAAGCCATCCCCTGTGTTTTCCTGGATTCAGCCAAATAAAGGAGAGGAAGGAAAAAAAAAGACCGGGGTGCACCTTTCCTCAGCCTGGTTCCCAGGCAATAAATATGTCTTGGAGGAGTCCCAGCCTCGCAGCTCGACCACTGATGAAATCGGGTTGTGGGCCAAGGCAGTGGGGAGCTCCTCTGCACCACTTGGCTTTGCTTTCCCATAGGGTGGATTTGGAGGCCCTCAGTTTCCAGGCAGCATTGGAAGAAGCCGTTTGAGTGCAGAAATGAATGGCCTTCCCTGCCCAATGTTCCCATGGACCACCTCCTCCACCTCCCTGCCTGTTGCCTACTTGCAGTGCTGGTGAACCCCTGCAAATGCCAAAAGATCCCTGGGGGACCCTATGCCCAGGGCCACATTTTTCCAAATACATCTATTTGAGCTGCAGGAAAATAGCATCTTGCGAATATCCATCTGTTTGCAGATCATTAATTCTCCCAGGGGAGCCCCAGAGTCCTTTCTTCTGCTTCTTGCTAAGCTGGGGCTAGGGAGGTTTCTGGGTGCAAGTGAGGTCAGGGAGAGGCAAAGCTGCCCTGGGCTTTAGCAGATCGCTGAGGAGGAATTCGGGCAGGCAACAGGAAAGCTCCTTCCCCGGCTGGGAGGCATCCAGTCAGGACAGAAACAATCCTGGCTGCTGAACGCCTTTATAAAAGTAAGAATAGATGTTTACTTGCAGGAAAGCGAAGAACGGAAAGAGTTATCAGCACCATTGTTTGCCACAAATAATTTCACCTTCTCTGGTCATATGGCGTATTCAAAAAAGCTCTGCCCTTTCTTATTTAACATCACACACCAGCAACTACGTAACACCTAGGTATCTGGGCTCACCCCTGGCCGGCTCCGAGGGCTCGGCTCACACCCACCCCACAGCACAGCCCGTTTCCCACCACCTCTGCATCGCTTTCTCACTCCCAGCACCTTGTGGCCAAGACGACCTGACCCGAGGCCCGCTTTTACAGCCGAGCTG
>NW_010449405.1:0-1695 GCF_000710305.1 Buceros rhinoceros silvestris | reverse complement strand
GACGGGGCAGTACCACGGGAACAGGGGGACCCTCTGAGCTGGATCTGTTCCGGTTTGGGGTTTCTTTGCCTTTTTTCCCAGGGTGCTCTTGGAAGCTGCGGTGCTCACCATGAGGTGCTGGAAGAGCCATGAGCGCATGATGTTGGTGGCATGTTTGGGCAGGACACCCCGCTTGTTCTTGGACTTCTTGTCCTCGCCGTCGAGGAGGGAGGTGAGATCCAGGTTCACCTGCTCATGGGAGATGAATGAGGAGAGAATTGACTGAAAACAGGGATGGGCAACCTCAAAGAAACGCCCAAAATGAGCAAAACCAACTCAACAAAACGAGCAAAACCAACCCAGAATAGGCCTGGGTTGAGAGCAAAAACCAGGAGCTGCAGGAAGCGTCCAAAACCTCCTTTCTCCCACCAAAAATTGCCCCAAATCCACATTTCCCCACAAGTTCTCTAGTTAATATCTTCAATATCCCAGTTTTTTGGCCAACGGTTGGCAAAAGGTGACGGGCTTCTCCTCATGCGGCGGCACCAGCCCGGTTGGGGACCACAGTGCCAACGCCACAACTGTGTTCGATGTGCGATGGAGGAGTTAGAAACAACCCCCAACCCCCCCCCCCAAAATGAATCTCAAACCCTTCCCTTCATTAACCCTCCCTCACCCTTGAGGAGAAACGTGCCCCGTTGAGTGAAAATTGGCTTTTTTGCCCCCAAAATTAAAAAATTTTGCTGCAAGAGAAGTTTTAATGAGGATGCAGAAACGGAACAGAAATCTCAGCGCTTGGAAAAGAGATTTTTTTTTTCCTCCCAACTCTTCATCAAAACGCTTCTTCTGGATGAATTAAACATCAGGCCAGCAGGTCCCTGCCGTTCCCCTGGGCTCCCGGTGAATAAATCAGGCCGGTGGTGCAGGAAGAGCATCCGGAGGTGCTTGTCTGGGGCTCCCTCCCTGCCCTGATATTCCCCGTGCGTGTGTTCTTCCCACCACAGAGGGTTCGGCTGCCAGATCTGAGCCCGCGGTGGAGAAATATTCAAAGCAAGGAATTTCAAAGGCGAGAAGACCTGTCGGGGAGGTGCCACCCGCTCCCAAAATTGTTGGTTTTATTCATTTTTTAGAGGTTCCTGCAATTAAATTGGGGCGTTTCAGGAAAAAATAATTCGCGGGGGGGCATTTGGGCTGAGCGGTGTAGCAGAAATCGATGGTTTTTCACCTGAATTTGTGGGAAAAGGGGGTTTGGAGGACATCAAGGGCAACGCAGCCAACATGGAGAGCTGTCCTTATAAATCCATTTCGACCGCGAATTGTCACTGTCTTGCAAGAATGCGACGGCAAAAAAATAAGGAGTAAAACCACAGCAAACGGTTAAAAATTCCACCCCCCACCCCCGAATCCATAGTTATGAATTAAAATTTAAGATGCTCCAAAATTGTGATTTATGGAGAAATTGGGGGGTTCGCTTGCTGTAGCAGAACAAAAATTAGAGAAAATGAGAATTTGAGGAGGGAAGGTCTTACCTGGGCGTTGGGGATCTGCAAGGTGCCTGGAGCAATGGCTTGGGCGAGGACCTGGCCCTGTGACGTCACCATCGTCACGGGCTGGTACAAGGCTCCGCCTATGGAATAAAAAGGGTATGAACCCCCCCCCAAAATTTCTATCCACCCACCGACCCCGGCCGCCTCCCCGGGGGGTCCCTACCTGGTA
>NW_010449404.1:0-1677 GCF_000710305.1 Buceros rhinoceros silvestris | reverse complement strand
TTCATTGCAGCAGGAAGCAAAAGCTGTGGAGGTAGGAAAGAAAAATAACAAGAGAACAGTTCTTGAAAGGACAGCTTAGGAATATCTGGGGATAGCAGAAAGGCCAAAGCTAGCAAATATTTTAGTTAAAAACCTATTTTTAATTAGAAAGTTAGTTAAGTCATATAGTAAGTGCTATTATGAACTACCAGGAAAAGAACATAACTGATACTGGTTTAGCCAACAAGTTATTGATGGGGGGAGAGTGAGAGTAAACCTATTAAAACTAACCATTTCAAAATCAGCAGAACCATAGGACACATAGCCAAGGCTTCTAAAGGAAGTAGGACAGGATACCATGAACTTCTAGACAGCCTTTTGAACATTCATGGAGAACAAGTGAGAACCAAGAAAACTGGACTAGGCAAGTAAAGTAACAACCTTTAACGAGATGAATGAGTGTCCTTGGAAATGGTTGAGCAGAACGTTCAAAATAAAATAATTTTGAAAGTAGCAAAAGGTCAAATATGGCAACACTTACATCAAAGTGCCTTTCAGCTATTTTAAATTGAAATTGAATTATCCCTTTCTGGTGGTGGAGAATTATAGGCCATCTTGTGCAGTGCTGTTGCAATGATTCCATCAGCAGAGAAAAATTATGCTAGGCTTAAAGTGTTCATTATTTTTACTTCATGATTGCTTGGGTCTGTTTTCTGGTGATGGGTTTTAAAATGTGTGGTCATTTTATGGACTGTCATCTGATGTCCTTGCGTTACTCCTCTGTCTGCCCACAATTTAAACAGTTGTACCATGTACATCCTTGAACCAATTTAGTGAGTACTGGCACAGTGGCTTTTGAGTTTCATGAGTTCATTAAAAATAAAAGTTTGTGCTGACAAAACTTTAATGGCCTCTGGAGCAGAATTATGTGATCGCTGAATAAACTGAAAACATGGAACTGGATTAACTGGACCTTAAGTTCTGTATGTTCCTTCCTGGATGCAAAATATATTTTTTAAGAGCAAGCAGAGGGGTGATATAGTCCCAGCAGATGCTATGTGCTTCTAGCAGACAAACTCAGAAAGAAATTATGATTTGGATGGATATTTATTTCTCTTTCTTGCAAAAAGAGAACTTGGGAAAAGTTCTTCGTCCCAGAGCTGCGATGGCTTGTCAGTTTCCATAGCCAAGGATAGGGAATGAGAGAGTTATTTGCCAGGACGTACAGCCTTCAAGTTTTGTTTTACTTGGTTCAAAATGTATAGGAATGTATATGTAATTGGACATACTAGCTCTGAGCCTGGTCTATGACTCAGGTTTCCGCCACTTGACCAGTGGTGCTGCTGTTTTTATGTATGTAAGCTCACACTTTCCTGGTGTGCACATTAGACAAACAGGATCCTTGTCAGGTAGCAGCGCTGTCTGCTTAATCTGAAAGGTCTCCCGGAAGGGATTGTCCGAGGGAATTGCAGTAGATACTGCAAAGGATTGGGCTCCTGGGTTTGGTGCTGAGCTTCGATGCTGACTAGAGGACATACTGAGGGAGTAAGTTGTCTCCTTTGGATTTCACTCTTAACATTTCAGGTAAGGTGTGGAAGCACTTCCTTCCTCAATGCTTCTTGTCACCTGGCAGAGCATCAGCACTGTCATAGAATGCTTTGGGTAGAAAGGGACCTTCAAAGGTCATCTAGTTCAACC
>NW_010449403.1:0-1688 GCF_000710305.1 Buceros rhinoceros silvestris | reverse complement strand
CGACCCGCGGGCCGAGCGCTGAGCCGGGGCGGGCCCGAGCAGCCGGAGCTTTGGGCGCAGGGCTCCGCATTGCAGGAATTCCTGCGGGGGAAGCAGCAGCTCTGGGTGCAGCAGCTGGGGTGAGACACCGGCCGCCCCGCTTCGGAGCTATGGGGCGAGCTGGAGCTTCACCTCAGACGATCGGGGGAACGCTGCAGAAGCTCTCAGTGCCACGTACAAAACCAACGGTGTCGTCCGTGCCAGAAGCGTGTTCCCGCTGTCCGGTCCCTGAGGTTCCCGGTGTCCCCGCGCAGCTCCAGCCAGGTCTTGCAGGGACCCACTGAGACAGAACTGCTTCCAGTTCACGTGCTGTCTGCCAAGATGTGGATTTTTTAATTATTAACTTAAGGCCACGCCTTTTGTTGTGTAGTTTTAGGCTAAAACCTCTCCATATCGGTGCAGTTTTGGAGCATGCACGAGTTGAGCCCCTTCGAATTAACCACCCTGCGAAGATGCCATCAGCTACAGCTCGTAGGTTTTGGTCTAAGGTTTAACGCTGCTTTGCTGCTCCTGTTGCAGATCTTCATAAACAACGAATGGCATGACGCGGTCAGTAAGAAAACCTTCCCCACCATCAACCCGGCGACAGGAGAGGTTATCTGCCAGGTTGCTGAGGGCGATAAGGTAAGTGTTACCTTGACGAGATCGGTGCGTTGTCGGTGTGAGCCAGTACACAGCGATTGAAGACACTCGTCTCTCACGGAGGCAGCTCCACCAAGTGCCGGGTTTGCAGTAGTAAGTGTCTGACCGAGACAAATACCACACCGAGAGCTGCTCGCGTTCTCCCCTGACTGCTGCTCTCCACAAAACCCCTCTGGCCTCGCCTCTTACCAGCGGCAAGCTGGGACTGGAAGCGGAGAGGGCTGTCTGGTGTGCGGAGGAGCCTGGGTTGGGATGTTGGGGAGCAGTCGTGGGTGCAGGTTGCTGGGGCAGGCAGGGATGAGGGCAGACACCTTTGGGATTCTCCTGAGCAGCCCCTTCCTGCCGTAGACCTGCAGCGGGAGAGCACCCCCAGCCCTAGGAAAGTAAAAAAAAGAGAAGGAGATGGTGGGGGAGAGAGTCCTGCAATCATCCCCTGCCTTATGCAAGGCCCTCCTGGGAGTCTGTGGCAGAGCCGAGGTGTTTCCCAGCCATTTAGGGTTCTTCAGGCAGTCTGGAGACTTGTTTGTGTTCCCCAAGGGAAGGGTGAGCAAGGGAAACCCTTTGTTGTTTGCTTGTCTGTGGTAGACTGGCTTGTCCTGGCGAGACCGTTTCAGCAAGTCAGGACAGAGAACCAGCTAGAAACCAGTCAGTGCCCTGACAGGACACCGCGATGGCTCAGAGATTCCTGACCAAGCTGCAGACCGTCCTGGTGAAATCAAATCCTGAACAAGTGTCCAGAGCGCACTCCTGGGGCTTTTTCTGTGCCTTTTCTGGGCCAGCCTGTGAATATTGGCCCAGCAGATGACACTGGGCAGTAACTTGACAATATTTCCACCCGCGTAGCTGAAATAGCAGAGGCTGTGAGCGGAGGTGGGGGCCGCACGGCTGTTGCGCCCATCTGTTTCACCACTGCTTCTGCTTCTTCTTCCCCGCGGGTGCAGACCAGGCGAGAAGCTGCGGCCGGAGCAGCAGCGGCTGGGCTGGGCTGGGCTGGGCTAGGCTGGGCT
>NW_010449402.1:0-1678 GCF_000710305.1 Buceros rhinoceros silvestris | reverse complement strand
TATACTACTTCTTGATTGCAATTTTGACTGCAATATAGATCTATTTAAAATGTCTTTTAAAAAATGTCAGTGAGTACTTTCTTTGATATATGCTCAGCTTTAAATGGTTATTCAGAAAATTAAGCTATGGTTTTAATATAATATCAAAATTACTTAAATATAAACATGTCATATATCAGATACTAACACAAAATGAAAAGGTTTATTTAAAAGAAAAAAGAATTCTTTCATTTGAACAACTTGTGATTGGATTTAACACAGTGCCACGTGGCTGGTACAGGAATCCTAAAATGGGAGAGTTAGCAGTATTCAGGAGCTAGTCTAATTTCTTTAAGCAGATCAAACTTTAAATGTTGTAGCATGTACAGGAAAAAGTCAATAGTATTTTTTTTTCTATGTACATTACTCATCTTCAGCCCATTCTTCCCCTCCCTTCTCCTTTTTCTTGTAAGTGGACAGTTAAACATCTGATGTTTTAGGCACACAAACTGTGTGTGTACTCATGCACATACTTCATCATTACATGTACACACACAAATTAAAATATTTGATGAAGAAATCATGTAAAACATATTTATCAGCACCACCTCAAGAAGTACAATGGAAAATATGAAGCATCATTTTCTTTATTATCCTACAGAGCAAGGCATGCCTCTGCATACTGCAATATATTTTTATCTGATGTCAGATTCTACATGCTTTTAATGTTATTTGTATTCAATAGCATATAGCAATCTTAAATTAGATAACATACACCTTATTGTGAATTACATTGTATCTCTTTCATTGTAAATGCAAGAGAAAAACTATCCTAAATTTACCAAAACTACATGTTTTTATCTATCTGTTTAATCTATCTATCTCTCTATATATCCTTACTTACTTCCCTGCACAGTCAACCGCTGGGAATACATTTTATTTTTGTTTTTCATCTGAAACAAGCCATTCTGTTGTATTATTTTTGTAATTCATTTACACAAGAAAACTCTGATCAGACAAAACTGCTTTTTCCTCTGAGATTTTTCCAGTTAATAGAAAAATTTTCATCAGAGTCAGGGAAATACATAGATGTCTAAATATCATAGTGAGTCAGTGTTTCATCCAAAATTAGAGAACAAGTTCTCTTCGGTCCACAACCCTGTGACCTAGCTACAAGAATTACCTATCTTTCTTTTTTCTAGAAAATGTCTAGCACTTTTAAAAGAAGCCATTTATTTGTGGCTTTACTCTCAACTTCCTGCAAAAATAGCTATATCTCTTGTGTGTCATTTTAAGGAACCAATTCGTTTGAGGGAAGACTAGTGTGTAAGTGCACAACTATCCAAGAGTGATGATACCAGCTGAAATCCCAAACAAAAAACATCTTAATCTCAGGACAACAAAGAAGCTGCTTTTTCAGACAGTCGTGGGGGAGAACCAGGGAGAACTGGGAGTGAGGAGAGGAGAGAAGGTATTTTCTAACACATTCTGCTGTGTCTGGAGTTTCTATATATACTGTGCATGCTATTTTAGAGATACTTTCCTTTTACAACCTCTCTGTGCTGCTGCTAGCTCAAACTGTTGATGTTACCTTGTAAATTCTGGCCTGTACAACAGAGATATGGAGGAACCGAAGGCCTGGGAAGGAGACAGGGGAGAACAGAACAGTAGAGATAAGAAGAAACTGAACAGCATGAAG
>NW_010449401.1:0-1678 GCF_000710305.1 Buceros rhinoceros silvestris | reverse complement strand
TTTTGTTTCTATTAAGAAAAACCTCAATATTTTTGTTTCCTACTTTGCTATGCAAGTAGTGACTTTTTCCATCTGGCATGTTGTTACGCTGTTACAGTGCTCATCTTAGGAAGCTGCTGTGTAGAAGATTACGACAAATAAGAGTAAATAATAATATCAAACATATTGAATGTTTATCTTTTTTTTTTCCTAATAAAGTATCACAACTTCCTGTCCTGAAACAACAGTCTGTGTATTATGGATTTACACTGGAATCTACCACAGACAGAATGGTAATACGCTGAAACTCGTTATGGTCTAGCTGGTCTTGAAAAATTGTTTATGTAGGGAATTATGTCACACCTTATTAAATCAAAATGATCAATCCATTCTTTAGTGCTTAAAAGAAGTAACTACAGCATTTGAACTGATAAATTAATCACTAAGAAGGAGATAAATGTTCTAAAAATGCTAACCAACTTATTTTTGCTTTCTAGATCGCATGTATGGCACATGTGAGATAGACTGGGCAAAAGCCAACTTCTCTACAATCTACAAGTCCTACATTGTCTCCATTTTTATCTGCTGCTTTTTCCTACCTGTCACAGTCATGGTCTTTTCATACGTGTCAATTATCAATACCGTCAAGCTAAGCCATGCATTAACAGGACTGGGTGATCCCACAGACAGACAGAGGAGAATAGAGCGGGATGTCACCAGGGTGAGTTTGGGTTTCATGGGTTTGTTTAAAACTCCTATCCACTCAGCTGGCCAATATTGGTGCTACATCACGTGTGAAAAATAATCTAAATATAATTAGAGTGCGTTACACAACACAAAACCAAAAATTTGCTTTGGCATATGCCCTTCTCTTTCAGAAGTTACATTGCTTTTGAGCATACACAGAAGTTACAGCGGCAATTTCAATTTTCTCACCGTTGATTTAAGTCTGTCTAAAACCTTCTGAATTCATGTAAACACATAGGGGACTGTAGTAATTTTCATTGCATTATATGAGGCATTGCCCAAGCACAGCACTGTGCCAAAATTCAATCTACAACTTCTAGGCTCCAGCAGGCAAACCTTTTTCTTGCCTGTGTCCTCCTGTGAGCCATATCCTCAGGACACTCTGAATGTTTCCCCTCCAGCCAAGTATCTAAGCTGCTATTCCCAGTGTATTTCTTCCTCGACGTAGTCTTCCAGAATAGATTTAAGATCATTCTTCTTCTGTCTTTTAGGTTTCTATTGTCATTTGCACAGCCTTCATTATTGCATGGTCACCATATGCTGTCATCTCTATATGGTCTGCCTATGGTCACCCTGTGCCCAATCTTACCAGCATCCTCGCCAGTTTGTTTGCTAAGTCTGCCAGCTTCTACAATCCCATTATCTACTTTGGAATGAGCTCCAAATTTCGAAGGGACATTTTCATCTTGTTCCATTGTGCCAAGGAAGTCAAAGACCCTGTGAAGCTCAAACGTTTCAAAAACCTCAAGCAAAAACAACAAGAGCCCTCTCAGAAAGGAGAGAAGTATGCAGGAGAAATGCACCCTGCACCAAGCCCTGATTCCGGGGTGGGTAGTCCAACCAACACCCCACCTCCAGCAAACAGGGAAGTGTATTTGGGTATTCTCGACACATCATCTAATAACCCTGATATTGAATGTGATAGACTGTAAGTTTTGCAGCCACTTAACAC
>NW_010449400.1:0-1661 GCF_000710305.1 Buceros rhinoceros silvestris | reverse complement strand
CCTCCAGTTCTGGGTCTACTGAGCTTTGGCGTACCCCAATAAATAAAAGTTTGACAGGCAAAAGCCGAGATGAAGCCATATGATTGTCAAGGCACTTCTGACACCTGCTTTGGATGTATCTTCTGCAGAGGATGCAGCTCCTGGCTGCCAAGCAGCAGTCAGACTGGACCCTGGCAGGACCAGCCTTCTCCTTGCTGAAGAGTCAAGAATGAGATTGGACAACATCTGGCATTTATAAGGGTCTCCATCAATGTTGGAAGTTCCTATATCCCTTTTGCCCTACAAATATTACAGAAAATGAGCTTCTTCCTGTCCTTTAGGAGATTCAGGCAGCTGAGCTGGTGCTGCTGTGGGAGTGGCACCAGAAGTTCAATTTGAAGAGTTGCTTCTGCTGCTACCTTCCTTCTGCAGCTGGCCACATCTTTATGAGCAAGAGGTCTTTTCACAAGATTTTTTTCATTTGGCAGACTTTTCTAAGCCTTCTCCAAATATTTGTGAGCCTGGGGTCTGAAAATACCAGGCTGCTTCAGCTTATGACCGATTGTAGCAATTCCTGTGTAGCTAATTTGGCTTTTGCGAGGTTGTCCAACAGCTACACTGCTCACTCAATGAAGGCTGAAATAGCTGCTCCTACTAAGCTGAAATAGTATCCTCGGTAGCACATCTCATATTAATAACTTGAAATATTATTTTATGGTCTAGATTAATAGTCTTCCACCTTCCTTTCCCTGAAGTTACAGCTGACAAGTAGGTGAAAGATCACAAAACGTCTCCCTTGAACTTTCCATCTGACCCTGCTGGTTGTCAACAGCTGGCAGGTTTGGGAAATCGAGGAGGCTCTGGGCCCCTGTTGGCGACATGCATGAGGCTGAGGATGCAGCGCCTCACATGCCTGCCCTCGTCCTGTGGTATGCCACAAGCCAGACCATGTCAATGCGAGCTCGTGGCATGCTGCTGCCATAAAGCAGGTGCATGAGATGCCTTTCACTCCGGCGGTGAGAACACCATATACCATAACCCTTGCTCCCCGCTCGCAGTAGTGATTCCTCCTCTGCTGCAGCCTCCCTCACATGGAGCCCCAGAGCCTCCTAAGTGGCAAAAATATGTAGCTAAAAGAAGACTTGTTAATGAGACACAGGTCCATGTCAGCTCTTTACTGTGTTATATTTTCCAATCTGTATTCAACCTGATGCACATTAAAATTCTGAATTTTGAAATGGAATTATAACTTCATAGCAATAATTTTAAAATGTACTGCAATAAACTGTGGCATTTCTTGTTCTTTGTGATTCTGCTTGTGAGACCAAATTAAAATTTAACTGTTAGGAATAAAGATGGGATTTCCAATAATCTGGAAAAAAACCAAAGCAATAGCCAGAGAGGGCAATTAACAAAATTATGCAAACAGGAAAACAAAAGTAGAAGTTGTGACTTGGAACTATCCCAGATCAGCAACCAATAGCATGGGGGTCTCACTGTGGGTGAGTGAGAAGGAAAAAGGGAGTGATTAAAGGGTGAAGAAAAGATGCAGTAAAACAAAACACTGTGGGTATCTTCAGTACTGGTTTCTTCTGCTCATTCCTTCAAATAGTCATTAAATAAACTTGAGCTACGCAGAAAATTCAAGGCTCTTTGTCCTGGGTTCAACATGGAGGAACCGG
>NW_010449399.1:0-1601 GCF_000710305.1 Buceros rhinoceros silvestris | reverse complement strand
CTAAATATCACAATAAGTTTCCACACTCCAGTTTAACATTTAACTTAAAATGCATATAGAAATCTAAAAGGTTCTTAATTTGTAGTTGCCAAAGTCAGAAAACACTGCCTTCTGTGCTAAATTACAGCTTCTTAGAATATATGTTGTTCAGAGCAACCAGATTGAAGCTATCAAATACTGATACTACACTGCAGGGAATAAGTGCCATTTTTAGTCTTTTTTTAAATTTATTTAAAATTAAGGAAAAGTAGGCACAATCAAGAAGCTGGTGGCTGGCAGTCAGACAGGACTATAGGGGTACCATTCTGTGGAGGCTGGGAGGTGGCACCATTTCTGACACAACTTGGGAATTGACTAATTGTTACAGAAACATGTGACCCTCTACCTGTGTTAAAAGGACAGGAGTGAAGAGGAAAACACCTTCTTAGCACCGCGTCCTCCCTGCTGTGGTATGCTGTGTTGCATCAGGAAAAGTGACAGGTTTGGGGCAAGCAAATGTGAGCACAGGAGACAGATCGCATAAGAACATTTTCAAATGTATGCTTGTGAACTTTGTCACTGTTTTCTTCATAGTTCTAAATACGGTGAAGATTTATTTCTAAAGATGAAGAAACAAACACTATCCTTAGGTCTTTATTCTGTTGTCACAGGTATATGCTGAATTGTTATTCTCTGACATCAAAACTATCCTATGTTGCCCTTCCCTGCTTTGAAGCAGCAGGAAATTCAAGGTATTTCCAGTGACTTTCCATGGTCTTCCGCTATGACCACAGTCAAAAACTACAGATGTGACTAATTTATACAGCCTTCTAGATTCTCTGAGGTTCTAAGAATATGAGAATGGGGAATTAGTGCAGACAATGCACCCAGGCCACAGCAGGAGCCCTTCAGGAATGTGAAACACTGATGATGAAGGTGTGGTGGGCTGACATTTTAATTTTGGAGCTAAGTATTTTCACTTAAAATTTCACTGATGCTTAGCCATTGTTCTGGCTGGGGCTAGCTATCCATAATGGTTTAGACACACATTGTAAGAAACTCTACAGAGCTCTAACGTTTAGTGCTCTATTCAGGTGCCTATTTTCCCCTAAAATCTGTACAGATTTATCTGTGGTTCACACCCAAAAGCATGGACATTTTGATGGTATAAGCAAGACACAACAACTCTGAGACACTTTCTTTAGTCAAATAACACATAAAACACCTCTCCTCGCACTGAGCTGCAGACTAGCTTATTACTCATTGCTTGCTTTCCAAGAGATCTTAAAAAGCTATTACAATTAGCCAACTGTAGGAAAAAAGCATCTAAATATCTTTAAAAGCTCATTAGGCAAATGTATAATGCCTGTGCCTTGGATTACAGCCCAAGAGCAGCAAGGAATGACTTCCACTCGGAAATCCGTTTCGCTCTAAATGTGATTGAAGAACAGCGAAAGAGAACAGCTGCGAAGAACTACTCTGGCGGTGCGTTCGCCCGCAAGGACTCACGCACGCCGAGGTAAGGGAAGCGTCCTTCTACGGACACCACCCGCTGCCTCACAGGCAGGAGCGTGAGCTGTCGGGAGGCGGCACCGCGCCCCTCGCTCTCCACCGGCCCGCTG
>NW_010449398.1:0-1673 GCF_000710305.1 Buceros rhinoceros silvestris | reverse complement strand
GGGGGGGGGGTTAGTAGAAGGCTTTATAAGATTAGACCCTTGGTTTTTGGTTTTGTGAGAATACTTTTTTAAATGGAAAAAATATTGCTTTTAACGTTTTCATTTATAAAAGTAGTTGCTGACTGAATACTTGTAAGTCAGTTCCGTCTCCTGATAGGATATTGATGTTCACATTATCTGACATTATCTTCAGATAATTGGGTTTAATGTAGTAATTTTTGTGCTCTTTCCTGATTGCAGCTTTTTCCTCTTCTGTTTTGCAGGCATTACTGGGTCATACTGACACTGTCACATGCTTAACAGCATCGCTAGCTTATCACATAATTGTGAGTGGATCACGGGATCGCACCTGCATCATCTGGGATTTGAATAAACTCTCCTTTTTAACACAGCTTCGAGGTCACAGGGCTCCAGTTTCAGCACTCTGTATAAATGAATTAACGGTAAGAACTTGTATAACTCATCTGAAAACTAATGAGCTGGTTTAGGGAATAATACGTGTCTTTTGTCCGGAGACACATGTGGCCTTATTCTCTGCAGAGAGGCTTGAGCTCTGAAGGGCATATTTAACAGTGTTGACATCAGAATAGCTAGTGTGGCGTTAAAATGGGGTTGTCAAATCTGCTGCAGGAGCTAAGAAAAGATTGTTAGTACCCTTGGCTGACTTCTGTTCTCTTACACTTAATTTAAAGGAAGCAGAAGATACTTTTCATGAAGCTGCAGTGACAATTGTAGCAGAAACAGACATATCCTAAAAGCTCGTCTCCCTGGTGGTCCTGTGAGTTACAGGTTGCCGTTTAGCCGGCTCCCCTGCACGTCAAAGAATTTGCCCGAGTCGAAACTTGATGTAGCTGGTCCGTCAGGGCTGGATGGACTGTGTTGCAACTGGAGCAGATGCAGTGGTTGAAATCGAGACAAAATGGGGCTGCAATGCAAGGAGGGGATAGCAGGAGGCACTAGTAGTAGCAACAGGCTGCTAACAGTAGTCTGGTGGTTGTGGTGTTGCCAGTGTTTTGGACTGCAGGTCCTGTTACCTCTATGCACTATTTTGGACCATCTCTTGCTCTTTTCTCAGTAAGAAAGCAAATTAAATTTACAGTGGTACATGTCTGTGAAAAGCAAGGAGTCAGTATGAGCAGAAAACTGAGCAGGGAAAGTACTGAAAATACAATGTTGGATTATTATGCTGTGAAAAGTGGAGGGATTGGTCTACTCATCTGCTGTAAATACAAGAAATAGGTTGTTGCTAAGTCTGGTTTTCTAGGTACAATTTAAAAAAAAAAAAATGCATAGTCCTAAAGATTTGTTTAGGTGGCCAAACTCATCTTGAACAGAACTTCCTGAAAAGTGCCAGCCTTGATGGCTGAACGTGGCTTATATTTTTGCTGAAGAAAACCTGAGGTTTGTATTGAACTGTGGAGGTGTTAATTGTCTTTGCAGGGGGATATAGTATCGTGTGCTGGCACTTACATCCACGTATGGAGCATTAATGGCAGCCCTACCGCAAGCGTAAACACTTTCACTGGCCGAAGCCAGCAAATAATGTGTTGCTTTGTGTCAGAGATGAATGAGTGGGACACCCAGAACGTCATAGTAACAGGACATTCGGATGGCGTGGTCCGGGTAAGCTCCAGGAGTCACTGCTTGGAAAAACAAGTTTATGCCTTAATAGT
>NW_010449397.1:0-1679 GCF_000710305.1 Buceros rhinoceros silvestris | reverse complement strand
GCCAGAAGTAAATTGCCAATGGAAGTGCCGTCAGCCGCCCCATCAGCTGCCTCCAGCAGCCCGCCAGCTCCACAATAAAGTGGTTTCCTAATTATAGCCTTCGCTTCACCCCCGGTGATGTACAGCCCTGCGTCATCAGGTGCTGCGGCCGCCTTCACGCTCGCTGGAGCGCACTGCGGCGCGGAGCTGCCGCGGCATTAGGGCCTCGCTCACCCGTGTAATTAAAGGCGGATTAGAGATGGATTTGCGGCAGCTACGCTCTCACTTTGTAACTCCTGGTTTAAAACACACAGGTATGTGTACGTGTATACAAACCCGGCTGTGTATACACAACATTTCCCAGATATTTGAAAACTTCTGTGGAGGTATGTACAGAACACAGAGAGGGAGCAAGTGGGGCGATTGCCATGAAAGGTTTAGCTAGGGTCCGCTGCTAGGATCTCTCTTAGCTCTGTCTCTCACAGAAAGAAAACACAGGAAAACTACAGCTATTCCTTCCTGCCAACCGCGCTTTACTCCCTTTTAAAGCTGGATACTCCCTTGTAGTCATCTCCCCCTCAAAACACCCAAATTTTCTCCGCTTGAGCAGCCAGCAGCTCTCAGCCCAGCTCAGACCATCACACATCATAAGCTGTCTGGGGAAAGCACCGAGAGGTTTGCAGGGCTAAATAATTAGCCTGATGTGCTTCTGTCTTTATTTTTTTTATTTGGAGTGCTTACTTAATGGTTTTTATACTGTCAAGGCTGGAAGCATTTTGACTTCTAAGCGAGAACAGCAGTTTTCAGTGTAATTACAGAGCTGCAAGAGCAAGGGCTGTAGAAAACAGCACCTGATATTGTGAAATTCCTGATACAATCATCCCAGCACCCCTGACGTCAGCTCACCATTTGACTTGCTAATACTGGAGCCCTGGCTGTGTTTTCCTGCTCTTTCTCGACCTGCCGCTTGCCCAGCCGTTTCAAAATACAAACCGATCCCTCTGCCCCCAGGCGAACACTCTGCAGATGTCCACTGCTGCTAGAAGAGGTTTGAGGGTGCAGATCCTGTGCTCCACAGCTCAGCTGGTGCTCACCAGCCTTCTGCCACCCCTCGCCCCTATTAGCCCCTCGGGGTGAAATAACCCGCGCTGGATATCGCTGTCCTGACCAGAGCTGGACAGACAACACCAGCCAAGCACAGCCACTGCAAGCCAGTAAAACCCCCCCAGTCCCTCAGAAATCCACATTTGCAAACTCTGGGTGGTGGTGAGGAGTCCTGCTTTCGCTTCGGGGGACTGCTGGGAATAAAATGCTTCCTTTTTCCATGTGAAATGTTTGTTTTCATAACAATGCAAAAAACTCAGAGGAAGATTTAAAAAGATTCCTTCTGCATTATGAGCAATCCTAAACAATTATTTTCCAGGGTTTTGCGACATTCAGATTTTATCCCAGTGTGAAAACAAGACACATTTCAAACTCATTATCGGCACAAGAGAGGTCTTACCCCCAGGTTAGCCCTACGCACGGGACATATTCCCGATAAACGGGCACCACTTGGCTCAGAGCTGGTAGCGGCAGAAGTGCTGGGTACTGCTCCGGAGATGCCAGAAGACCTGATGCAACCAAAACGTCTGCGCAGTTGTGCTTCTCCCCCAATATTTCAGCCGGTTAGATCACATGTGGGTTGCTGGCAGTCCAAC
>NW_010449396.1:0-1672 GCF_000710305.1 Buceros rhinoceros silvestris | reverse complement strand
AGGAGGAGTGAGAGAGCACCTGGTGGGTGTCTACCAGGGAGGAACCTGGCAGCCAGCCCAGGTTAAACCATCGCTGTCACCCATCCACTCTCTGAGGTTAGTGCGAGCAACCTCTATAAGATGTTCTGGAAAGTTAATTGAGATTTCTGGGCTGGGAGATGGGAATGATTAGGTTGAATTAAAGTGTTATACAAAAAAATCTTCTGAACACCGAGATTCTTATGGCTGCACCTGATTTTTGTGACTGCTCCTGGAAGGACTTGTAACACTTGTAACACTTGTCTTGTATATGTTCTGGTAGAAACACAAAGAAGAAAAACGTGTAGGACAAATGAGTCACATATTTAAAAGCAAAGATATAGAAAATGGGCAAGATCTGGACCAGGCATTGGTGTGAAGGACCTGAACAGTCCCCACGAGCCTTCTTTTGAGGAAACATGTCACAGAGAAAAGGAAGCTTTACTGGGTCAGAGGGGTAATAAAATTGGGAAGAATTTGCCACGTCTGTTATTTTCCCTGGGAAACCTGTGTACTGCAACACAGAAAGTCCACAAATACTTCCAACATAGTGCCCCAGAACAGCACCTGCTAGGAGTTAAGGTGTGGATCCTAAATACTTCATATGTTAAGGTAAAAGGCAGCATGTGTTTTTTTTCCGATGGATGTATCACAACAGAGGGAGAGTGTCCTGGACCTCAGAGCTGGTAGCACTGTCTCCAGAGAAGCCCCTCTCTGGCATGACTGAAGGTGAGTCCCTCTCCACAGCTGCTCTGAAGAGTGCATTTACCATGTGTACCATGGGCCCTTAATCCACTTCCAGCATCATCCCACATGGATTAGAAGAAGGAGAGGAGAAGATGGAAGCACTCATATTTGCTTCCTCATGAAGGATTTCTGCAGGTATGGCTCTTGATGCATCTTCCCAGAAGCTAAAGGGAAAAATCAGTCACTCTACAAGAGCCTGGTGCCATCTGTAATGGTTTGATGTGGAGATGATGCACCTTGTTTCCGCTGCTTCATGGAATCTCCTTTGCTTTGGACACAACACATCTCCAAAGGCATGCACCATATACAAGCCACCCGGACTCAGAGCTTGTAGGACACTCAGCCATAGTTAGGGTGGCACTTTGTTCATATCTGATACTACTTTTTTTCATTTTCTTATGTATTATAAGAAGGTAAAGTATAACAATTCATAGCAAATTCTAACACAAGGCTCTGGGCAGTGAAAACAGCTCGTTAAACTCCTTACAATTGGCAGCTGGGTACTTTGGAGGCGAATCTGACAATGAGCGGAAGCATTTGTAACAGTGAACATTGGGTCAAGACGGTTCATTCCCTGGCAGTCCAAAGGAGCCTCCTGGACCTCTTCCAAACCACTCTCACTGCAATCTGTTTGGATAAAAGGAAGCCAACAAATTAGATAAAGCAAAACTGTGTGTGAAAATGGTGGTCTAATTGCTTCACTCTTGTATCCCTTTCACGTCAGTCTTGGTGTCCCCTGGAGTACTCTTTCTTTCCTACACCAGCTCCTATTGCTCTCATAGTTCATGTGCTTGTGAACACTACAGTTCTCTAGAAATCCAGGTGTGTTACTTTGGATACTGTGGGAGCTTCATGTTCTACTGCAGGAGTGCCTGACTGCCTCCTAGGAGAGTCTTGGGAGCAGGGG
>NW_010449395.1:0-1672 GCF_000710305.1 Buceros rhinoceros silvestris | reverse complement strand
GATGTTAGGTTGAATTGTGCCCTGTATCAAATTGTGCCCTGTACTGAGAAAGTAATGGGCAACCTTAGTAATAAATAATATGAAGCCCCACCAATATTATGAACACATTATTTTAACTAAAATAAAATTTTCCAAAATAAAAATAAAAACAATATATGTCTTCCTCTCCACCCATTTAAAATAATCATAATATGCAACATCTTCTTTTAAATGCAATATTCCATGTGTATGTGGAGGTTATCAGCTGAGTCCTGCATTATTCCCAGCAGTTTAGGTTGAAATAAATGGTTGTCTAACATCGCTGCGGTTGAATGCCCCAGGGTCATGTCTATACATGCAGTGAAAACAGTGATAATCAAGTTAAATATTTTGAAGGTTCTATGTGTCAACAAGGTATATGTTAAGCTAGAATAGGGTTCTGCAATGAACCTGTATGGTCTGGAGTGCAAAACCTAGCTTGGCCAGGTTTTCCATCCACCCCAGAGGAAAGGCTCATCAGTCACATCTGACGGAATTAAGTACAGATAGCTCGTGGCTTGCAGGATGTGATAATGCTAATATCCTAAAGAGTTACACTTAAAATAAATGCCAGGAACATTTCAGTCATTTTTATGTTGGGAATTGGACTGTGATTATAATCAGCCTAGTAACAAACATGACCGTCATTTGAAGTGCTTTGTCATCCTGCAGTAGTGCACTGATTGATGACTGGTTAGGGTGAAACACAAATCGTCTCCCAAAATCCGGATGTTGGTAAATTAACTGCACTTTCATGGGAAAATCAGACATAAGCATGTGGACCAAGATCAGCATATCACTCTGTAAAACACTCAGATGTTCTCTAACTGATAGGTTGTAGATATGGTTACACAAATTACATGTGTTCTGCGGACCTGCAGAACATGACCATGTGTTCTACAACTTTTTCTACAGCGTTTTCCTGGTTAAACTTCAGTTTTTCCTTCCGTTTGTCCTGGATCTATAATGCACAAAAATAGAAAACTGAAACTATTCTTTCATGTATCCTACGGCCATTGAACCACAAAGCACAGAGCCATGACTGGCATCTTTATTATTGAAGAAATTTTATTCTTACCAGTTTTAAAGGGCTTTGATCCCTTGCTGTGGTAAGATAACATTTGTTTCTTAATGTTAGTTCAGCTAGGTTAATACCACTTAGCTAGGGATTTGGTTAGTCAATTGCCAAAGGGAGATGCTCCAGAGCTAGCCTGACCCGCAGCAGAGTGGTAGCTCTCAATGTTCAGGAGTTTTCCTGAGGTTTTCCTGATGCAAGTAAACGCCAGGGAAGAGACCCGCTCGGAGGCAGCATCTATAGCCTGATGAGGTATGGGCCAGGGCAATGGCAACCCCCCACCTACGAAAGAGGCCTTGGGAAGAGCTGCGACCAGAGAGTGGCGCAGCAGTTTACATGGCTGTTTAGATGGAATGGCTTGCAGGACGGGTGCTGAAGGCTCTGCCAGGGAGCAACGGTTTCCACACGGCAGAAAGCCACGGCCTCTCTAAGATCCATGACTAATGCATCTTCCCAGACCAAGCTCCAGTGGGAAAATGCAACCACCGAAGCATCAGGCTGCAGGCTGTGCCTGGCTGTAGACACCAGCACAGGACAGCAGCCATGAGCAACCCCATGGGAGGTGTGCCCAGGTAGAGG
>NW_010449394.1:0-1670 GCF_000710305.1 Buceros rhinoceros silvestris | reverse complement strand
CACACCCTGTTCTAGCAGGAGAGCCTAGGTGTTTCATCTAGATTAAACAATTAAGGGAGAATTAATCTCTTTTAAGCTCAAGAGTCTAAAAGACAATTTTTCCAGTCTCTTAAGAGAGTCATCTAAGACAGGTCAAGTTAACTGTCTTCTGAAGATGCCTATTTCCCTTTTTTCATCATGAGGGAAGCCAAGGTGATGAAGTTGGAATTAAACATCTAAAGCCTGGATATCTACCTCAGGTTAAACAGATCTCGCTGTGTGAATGCACGGTAGTTGGCATGGTAATTCCCAGTAGAATCCTGATTTTTCCCTAGGACTCATACAAATTATTGAAATACTTACAAATACCAGGAACTGTGCATTTTGTAGCCCTTGGCTTGGGGGATTTGGACTGGCTTTGAGCCAAGTTTTCCCAAGTTTAGAACGGTAGGACTGGACAACCTCAACATAGTTCTGCTGGACAATTAACATCAAGTGCTTGATACAGTGCTTGAGAAACAAACACATATGATGAGAAAATAAAAACACAGACAAAAGTGCAATTTTGTCCATAAACAGCTTAAATTGAAATAAAATAAGGGAAGAAGAATCTCAGGTGATACATCCTACGAACAAAGCCATCCAATAGCAACTTCATGTCTTCTGTAGCTTTCCCAGGCTAGGAGGGTGATAGAATCTCCCACCAAGAGATGTGACAAACCAACCCTGACAAATACATTTTTTCCTTGCATGTAAGACCTTTGCATTGGAAAACCTGCCAAGAACTTTTGCAGGGTGAGTGAAGACACCTATGTCCATAAAGTAAGAAACGGTTCTCGGCAGCTATGGGGAGAAGGGATTATCTTTGATGGAATTCCTTCCTTTAATTAATTTCCTTCCTACGAAAGGAAACTTATTTCCTTTCTCCCTGTAACTTGGTATTGCCTCTCTAACTCTGCAATGCCATGGGCCAGTCGGGATTGGTTGGCAGAGCAGAGCCCAAGGAAAACAGCAGGAGATGTTCTGCAGAGCTTCTCCAAGAACAGAGGAGAAAGGAATCATGTTGTGATTGCAAAAGACTTGGCAGCTGCGATAAAGCAGAGAAATGATGATTCTATGGTTCTGTACATGTGCTGTCTCTCACGGGTAGATATTTTCCTTGCTCTTGATGAGATTTCAGAAATATTTTTTTTGAACACTGACATGTCATTTATACCAATAGCTGCACTTGAGCTGTTCAGTTTTCCTGTACCTTTTGTAGTCCATAGCTAGAAATAGGCTTCTCAAAGCCACAGAAGAAATATGAAAAATGGATCCAATTCCTACACATCTCACAAATTCCTATTCCTAATCCTGCAAATTCTGATTTCCCCCCACCACCACCCCGACTATAAAAAGGCTGTAGTCCTTAGTCATTAGCTCAGAGGGAGCAACCCTGTAGATGTCTGAAGTGCAATTAAATTAATCCCACAGGTTGTCTCATCAGTGTAGCCACCCCTTAGCACCAGTGGAAAAAGAAAGGCCTGTACTGATTCACCTGAGCTGGCTTTAATGCCTGTCATTGGGTGGGATGAACGTCCTTGAGAAACACCTTGTTTCTACAGCTAAATCTGGATGAACAACTGCTTGGGCAGTTATGAACCTCCTGCCCTATGAAAAGACATAAATAGCTACACGAAAAAGCTCCTGGG
>NW_010449393.1:0-1668 GCF_000710305.1 Buceros rhinoceros silvestris | reverse complement strand
TGTTTCACCTCGGCCAAACCGGTGACAGTATGGAACTCATTAAATGTACTACATGGATATCTTTAGCAGAGATTAGTTTCAAACTTCGCATTACTTTTCTGTCTTGACAATTAGTCCCCTCATACCTTCCAAATGGGAATTTTAGATACACAGTTTCAAAAGTGTGTGAAGATTTAAGTCTTGGTGCTACTGAATTTAAATGTAATTTCAGCTCTTAAATCACTTAGATAAAAAGCTTTAGATTTAGATAAAAAGCTGCCTTTTTCTTCCATACATTTGTGAGTTGCATTTTACTACCAAAACAAAAAGAAAATTAATGAGGCTTGTAGTTTAAAATAAAAAAAATAAACCCCTGCAATAACACCTGAGAATTTGCATGGCAGGGCAGGATCTCATTATTTCAGCCATTCCTGTTATTTTCCCTTTTCAGTCCTCAAGTTCATTTAACGCAATTGGAGTATGAGACAAAAATGTTGTGTTCTGATTTTCTAATTTACCAGTTCACCAGTGCAGACTTCATAGAATCACTGCCTTCAAAGTAATGGAGTGGAATTCAATATATATTGTATCTTTTAAAAGGAATATAAATGGCATGAAAACTGTATTTTGCTTGTTTCTGATACTTGGCTTTAAAAATCCTGCACACTAGGATAGCTGACATCAGTCCACACAAGTATCATAGCTCCTTATCTGCTGTTTCAGAAGAAATACACAGTGTGGCAAGACTCCTGGATTTAAAACTAGGTAAAGTGATTTTGAAAAGGGTACAAATGAATGCGAGACTATTGGTAAATGTCTATAGAGAAGCACCTTGCAAGCGTACACGCTGAATAATTTTGTTCAGCGTGTTTATTGATTTTTTGTATGTTACATGATGAACTTCTACAGAAAATGACGTGTGCAGGATCACCCACCCCAAATAAGTTCAGCACACAGTGCATTTGTGAATGAGGCAGCAGGTAAATGTTCCTGGAGCTGCAGTTTACATGTACTCCAGGATACTAGTAAGACTGTGCAATCAGGTAGTACCCTTGCCTTGCAGGTTAGCGAGTTCTCCTGGTATCTTTTCTTGGTCTTATGAGCTAAAAAGATTAGCTAAACAGAATGGCAAATCAAGGGAGAAATGAAACCAACAGAAGGGCAGAGGAACTTGTAGAGTTGTGGCAAGAAAACTGTAGGAAGGGGAACAAGACAAAGGAGCCCGAAACCACCAGACAGCATTTAGATGTGCAGGGATATCAAAACTGAAGAAAACTGACATCTTTATTTCTGCTGAGTTTGTTTCTGCGTGGGACTTATTTCAGGAGTAAGGCACCAAAATGTAGGAATCTCCATGTATATATCCACATGTGCATGGTTGTCTAAGCTTTCATTATATTTAGTGGAGATCTAATCAACAAAATCAGTGGATCCTGGAGAACTGTTACGTTCTGGGTAGAAAGATGACCTGCATCTTTCTGGACTGGTGGCTAGGCCTGGTGGGATACAGCAGGGCAACCAAGCCTGTCCTATGTCGACAGATGAGCTGAGTTGTTTGTATCTTTGTGTACATCTGTGGCTCTTTACTGGAATTTCTTTCTTGTGAGAGTTACATGTGTGCATTTTATTTTATGGTTGGACTTCATCATCTTAAAAGTCTTTTCCAACCTGAATGACTCTATGATTCTG
>NW_010449392.1:0-1659 GCF_000710305.1 Buceros rhinoceros silvestris | reverse complement strand
GCCAAGCCATGATGATGATGATGATTAAAAGAAACACTCTCACCCCTCTCCCGACACTGTATTATCTGGAGGTAAATTGATGACAAATTTGTTTCCTTGGTACCACATTTATTACTACTAGACCTGTGATCTCCTCTACTGTCTGGTACAGGTTACATACAAGTCAGTTGGGTGCATTGGAAATGGACCATTTTATTTCCAAGTCAGGTAACTTTCTTAATCCTTTCCCCACAGTCTATCCCCAGATTTCAGTCCTTTTTCAACCTCTAGACCAATTTTTAATTAAAGGTCATTTTGCAAAGGAAAAATAGCAACATGTAAAGTTCCAAACCTGAGTCTTCCCCCTCTTATATCAAAGGTATTGGTTCAATTCTACTACTTTGAAAAGCTGGCCACTCTCAAAATGGCAGTCTTTGGTGAATGCATGGTTGGGTTGCAAACAGCTTCCAGAAATTTTAGGTGAAATTTTAGGAATAGAGCTCTGCAGTTATTTCTAACTTCAGGCAAAGAAGATCTGATTGACTTGCAGGGCAATCAACAGAGTAGAGACCAGATTTTTTTACTTTGGTTATTTCATTTTATTGAGAAAGGATTTTTCGAATGTAAAGCATTTTCAGCAAAGTTTACAGCTCTGACATTGCAGCATAGTGGCCATACAGAACAAGGAGATAGCCACGAAGTGTAAGCGACCCTGCAACATACACTTTGGGAGGAATATTATTTAGAGAGAATATCTGTTAACTCATGGCTAGTCAGTTGGTCCTTATTCAGCTCTGCAGGAAGTAGGGTCAATTTAAAATGCCGGTTCCTCCCTAATCAACTTGTAATTCCCAAGATAATGAAATGGGAAAATATACTTACCTCCTGTTGGAACCACAGCATAGGAGAGAATGGAAGGCAAAAGAAAACTACTCTTCAAACAGGTAGAAGAAAAGGAAACTATGGATTTATGTCCTCTTTCTGTTCCTCTCTCATACATATAACCACTACTCTTTTGAAGGTTATTATCACTACCAGCCTGTGAGCAGCACTGCTTGTCAAAATGAGAAAACAAAGACTTTTTCCTTTATCTGCAATTGAAGTGCAGTTAAAGCACTTTCTTTAATAAGTGGGTGAGCAAGAGCTCACCTCAGTACCACCATCCCCTGGTGGATGACCATGGAGTGTCCTTGCTTAAAAGCAAGTTGACAATGTGGAGGAAACTTTGGCAAAATAATTTTTACTACTCAACCACTTGCATTTTTTTTACATCCTACCTTACTCCTGTGGCAATGTGTAGGGACCTCAAGGGGGAGGACCTGTTCTGCATGGCACCTTGTCCTCTGATTCCTTCCTCCTTCAGTGTGACATTGGCTTTGTGTAGAGTCAACTGGTGGTTTAAATTTTGATGCGTTGACTGGTTGACTGACCTTGGACTAGCATATAACCAGCATGAGAGAAAATTCTGGTGTAGAAGAGACATGTGGAAGCTTTCACACGTCAAGATCTGCAACAGTCTAGGAATTCAGTGCCCTGCTGGGCTTGTTAAATAGCATCACATTATCAGCACTACACATGAGATAAGATACATTTTTTTCCTCTAGCAGCCAAGACATTTTGCTATGATAGTTACACAAGCAGGTGGAATTTCATAGATCATAGAATCATCTGGTTGGAAGA
>NW_010449391.1:0-1663 GCF_000710305.1 Buceros rhinoceros silvestris | reverse complement strand
TCTTGTGTAGGTCTTAGCATTAAAGTGCACTCAGCCATCCTCTACATCCAAAGAGAACCGGAGTCTTGGGGCTCAGATCCTTGTGAGGCGAGCAGATGGCCACATGCAGAAATGTTCTTGGTGTATCTGGGTGTAGGCTGAGAAATTGGATTTTGCTTAGTTTATCTTTGTAGGGTGCTGTGAGAGCTACAGACAAAAGAAGTGATTATGGCTTCCTAAGAGCTGAAATCATGGTGCTGTGTTTTTCCTGCAACTGTTAATGACATCCCAAGCTCCAAAATCCTGAACAGAGAGCAGAGTTGTTTCTACCTCTTTTAGAGTAAGTGCTGCTGAAGGAGCAGAAAACAAAGAACCACACACAGCTACTTCTATCTGTAAAAGTGCTTTTCTGTTCACCTCTTAGTTTTTCATTCTCAGCTGACCTCTTTGTGCTCAATAAATCTGTGTATTATTCCAAATGACAGCCAACATCAGAGAGTGAGCCAAGATCAGTTTTATTCTGAATGCTCATTGTCGTTATTTTTCTTTAATTGATTAAGGGTAGACCTAGAAATCTCCACAAAATCAGGACTGAATATTCCTAACAGGTAATGTTGTTACGGATTCATTCAAGAGCCTCGTCTTGTTCTCCTTACTCACACGAGCAAAGCTTTTTAAATAACAGACTTATTCATGTACATGGGGTAGGCAGTGTTGTTTCAGCTAAGACTGGACAAATCACTGTTGTTTTTTTACACAATAAAGCTCCAAGAGGAAACCTTGATAAGGACACGTTTACAATTGCGTTTGCCCACCAGTGTCCTCAGGTCACAACAGATAACACATTTGTCCAGTCTTTCCTTGGACATCACTGCTTGCAATGCCTGAGTGAAGAATGAGTAAAATCTGAGTAAATGTCTCACATGCTTCGTTGGAAGATGTGTATTTGTCACGTAAAAATTAAATTATTATGCGTCTGGAGCCAGCGAACAACCTTTACAGTTAGTAGGAAACGTATTGTTTTAAATGTATTCTTTGAATATTTTAATGTATGAAACTGTAGTCTGAGAAACAAAACTATTTAATGGGAAAAAAATCTCGTACATGCAATTGCTAATCAAATCTCTCTTCAACAGCAAAGCATTTTTCAAATCCAGTGAAATTTTCTAATCGACTGCCTAGTGCTAGCGCCCACACACAGAGCCCTTGCCATGCCAACTCTTATAGCTACGGTCAATGTAGTGAAGACACCCACATAGCAGCAGCTGCTGCTATCCTGAACCTTTCCACCCGCTGCAGGGAAGCAGCAGAGATCCTCTCCAACAAACCACAGAGTCTGTCTGCCAAGGTAGGGTAGTCCAAGAACCTGGAGGGTGTGCTAGCTACTGAACTGTGCGAATAAACTGTCTTTCATGTTAGTGACTGCATTAAATCCCCAAAAAGGAGGCTTCTGTTTGCATGCTCTTTTGAAGAGAGACGGAGAAAAAAAATCAGTAATGTAGTGTCCAGTTCTGGTAAAAATAAATAAATACCAGGAATTATGTTGTTAACTCTTTTCATAATTGAGCCCTAAATACAAGGGGGGAGTTTTGTGGGAGGTTATTTGAAATCCAGCAACAATCTGTGGTGGATAATGAGTTAGATTTGCTTAAAGAGGGAATTTTCCTTCCCCTGAAACCTGCCA
>NW_010449390.1:0-1665 GCF_000710305.1 Buceros rhinoceros silvestris | reverse complement strand
GAGGCTGTACATGAAGTCACAGGTCCATGCTTTATTAGCAATCAAATCCTGAGCATGAGGATAATCTGTGCACTGCATATGAATCATCATGAGAGACTCCACCACCTGAAAGAACAGTCTGCGGTCTCACAATGAAATGCAGCTTCTCTCCACCAAGCACCTTCATGGGAGAAAGGGAGCCTTCCCACCCACAAGACAACTCTCTTCCCCATCTTATAGCCAGTTCCAAGGGATTTCGATCACTCCACATTAGGCAGGAATAAAAAGCAGAACCCAATGCAATAAAATGCAAAGTTTTTACTTGCATTTACTTGCAAAAAGCCAATGTGATTCACAGCATTGATGGAACAGAGCATCCCAGGACAGAGACACCAGTCTTGCAGAGGCTCCATGTCATATCACACATGGAGGCTGTCATTTTGCAAAGCTACCCCATCTACACCAACTCCTTGTTGCCCATCTCCACTTCCCCAAGTTGCTTCTTGGACTCGTGTCATACTTCAGGGCAGACGGGAGAGGTTAGAACGAAGTCCAAAAATACATGTGTGGGAAAGGGAAGGAAGGAATAACAGCACGGTGTGCTAAGTTAGGAAGGGGGTTAGTTTTAAAGCTATTGAGTTAAAGCTCTAGAGGAAAGTAACAGGCCTGGGCGTCTTTAGTGCTTACTTGGGAGTTCTGCACATCAAAGGGGTTCCTCCACAGGGAGCCCCACACACATGGTCATCTTGTGATGCAGACATTTGACATGTTTTCCTAAATATGCTGAAAGACATAAAGCCAATACTGGAAAATCTAGTTTACTAAAATGTCTGAGAAGTGATGGGGAAAAGAAGCATTTGAAGTGGTTTCTTAGTTGTTAGCCACGGCTCGTCAGCTTTGAGACTCTAAAATGCCAGCTCTGCCAGGACTTTCTTTAACCTGGACCAAAGTTAACTTTCACCAGTCTTTAACTCTGTTCTTGCTTATGGATGGATGCTTTATGGATTCCCCACTGACTGACCTGATTGCTCATAGGTCTGACCCACGCAGAAATTACTGTCTTAGAGAGGTATGTCTGTTGGTTTGCACCGGGAGAATGGGTCTTCTCAGAAAATATTATTTTTCTGTTTCATTCCTTTTTTGTCAGACTCATCTAGATTCTGAGAATAAAAGTGTTCTTATGCTGCCAAAGATACATATATATATATATATTTAATGCATGGATTTACCCTTGTGCTCTGATCCTGCAACAAAGATTTAGCTTCGTGCCCTTAGCCTAGCACACCTTAACTTGATGGCAAGATTAAAGAGCTACATAGATCGTTGCAGGACTGGGACTGCATTTTTTAAGTTGAGGATCTAAGGCAGCACTGCTATGATATTGTAGAAAAATATCTTTCACTACTGCCTTGGGACAACTACCTTCTAGCCAAGGAAAGTGTCTTCAAATCGTGACACTTTCACTGACAGTTATCAGCCTTTTTCCTGGAAAGACAGAATAAAATTCCATAGTCTAACAATCAATCCCCTAGATCAGTTGGTCAAAGAACCGTCTACTACTCTACCCAACAAGAGAGAAATCACACCCCTTCCTGAATAAGAAACTGCAGATGCTGAACACTTGAAGCAAAATATTTTCAAACCTTTATCGGGCTAAAACCTATATGCCGAGTACGGACGGCACTC
>NW_010449389.1:0-1640 GCF_000710305.1 Buceros rhinoceros silvestris | reverse complement strand
TGGCATAAAAGTTACTCGGTGACCACTTCCAGTGTCATTCCTTCCTGTTTCTTCAGTCCTTGGCCCAAATCCCTGGGGGGACTCTTGCTTCTGCAGTTCTAGATACCCATCTCAGGAAGTTTTATCCTCTTACACCCATTGTATGTCCCACCTCTACAGAGAGCGAGCCAGAATTCCCTGAAAACCTGCTGTGCAGAAACGGACATAGATGGGTGCTGGAGTTCCTTTGGCACTCTCTAGTTCACGACCCAGGAGTGAGAAGCCCTGCTCTTCTTCCAGCAGTAAACCCTGCGGTAGCTCTTGGAAAGGTGGATAAGAACAGCTTTGTGTTGGTAAATGTCAATTAGAGCCACAGATCTTGGTGGCAACCGCGGGTTCTGTCTGTTAGTGTAGGAGTTTGTTGCACACAAGAAGTGTCTCAGAGTTGTCTAGGCATTCTTCAGGCCGTGGATTTGATGCATTCTCAATGACTTTAAGGCTATTGGTTTGGATTTTGAGAAGCCAGATCAGCATTGCTGATGTGGAGACGGGAATTTGTGATGAAGCAACAAGTGTAGCAACTCTCTGCCACCTTCCTCTCAGGTGGTGTCTTTAAAATCTCACTGTTTTCTCCCTCCTCCCTGTTTAGCAAAAAGACCACTAGAGGTAGCAGTAGTTCAGGACACACTAACGCTCTGCTCGTGATCTGGTTTGTGAGCTCGGAACAGAAGAGCTTTTCTCGTAGAACAGCAGAGCTGCAATGGATTCCTGTAGGCTTCCTTGGCTGCAGCAAGAGCAAACAGGCTTATATTTAGCTGAGGAAAAGGAGCAGCCCATAATATGTTTGTATTTGGTGGCTCTTGCTGTAGAGAGGCTAATCCACCATTTCTGTGTTGCCTGAGTGTGAAATAGTTGTGGCTGAGGAGCTTGTTTTCACGGAGCTCATGGGTCAGATCATGGTTCCCCGTTGGTCACAAGTAGCTTTGCCTGGCCACCAAAGCAGCAATCTGCTAGGGTGCTACCACAGGACTCCAGCTGCAGCACAGCTCTGCCAGCACCGGGCTTCGGAACAGGGAAGTGAACGTTCTGCTCCACCCTGGGGGCCTTGTGCTGCCTCCTCTGCCACAGAACGTGCAGTGACAGGGGACGCAGGTCATGCTCAGCAGGAGATGATTGCATAAGGGGTCACTTCTGGCCTAATAAACATGGATTAACTTCCTGGGAAATGGAGCACTTGGCTGCTGGGTCTTTCTGGATCAAGAACGCTCCAGCATTGGTAACAGAAGGACCAGGGTTTTAGGGTCTTCTCAGCGCCTGTTCCCTGATCACTACCTCGAGCCAACCTGAAACAGAGCCACTTTTATCCTCCAACAGGAGGAAGACCCATCATTAACCAGCGAGTCTCAGAGTGTTTCTTTATTTTGCATTAGCAGTGAAATATCCCGCCGTGACAGCGGTGAATCGTGAAAGCCGGTTCTGCTCTCGTTCCTGCCTCCCCTGGGCCCAGCAGGATTCTCATTACCCAATAAGAAGGTCTCGTGTTTGTTAACGCTTCTTTCCCGGAGCCACAGATCTTGCTTTTCTGGCTGTACTGGTGTGTCCTCAGCGGGAGGGAGAATGATTGGACCATCTTCCACACGGCTGGGAAACCCCTCCAGGGA
>NW_010449388.1:0-1662 GCF_000710305.1 Buceros rhinoceros silvestris | reverse complement strand
TTTTTTTACCATAGGAGGATTCCCTGAAAACTGGGGGATTGGGCAATTCCCCTTCTTCCCCCAGTAAGTGAAGTTCTTGTAGCAAATCTCTGGATTATGTTCAGCCAGACTCTCAGCTGTCTGCCCCCGTACAATACGCCTGGAAAAAAAGAAAAATCATTAAGGCAAAGAAATGACAATCAAGGTATGTGTCCCTTATTATTATTCTATTTAGTACTCTGCTTATGTGGACTTGTGGACTTCTGCATTGCTACAGTTTTGGTACATTTTTACTGCTCTGATCAACCCACAAAATTGCTATTAAAGTGTTAAAAATGGGGAGAAAAGTTTGTGGGGGAAAATACTGACAACATCGTTAGGTGAGGAACTGAGAGGTATGTCCGTTACCATCTCCAGGATGCGGTCACAATAGGAAAGCTTAATTCTTTTCAGAGTTATCCTGCTTTTTTCCCCAAAGAAAACAAAACCTGTAGTGGGTAAGGTAATCAATTTGCTAATGACCAGAACAGAAATTATTTCTGTTGTTCCTCTTAGAAATATGGAGAGCCCTTTTCGGTATGTTCTTCCTCTGACCCTTCCTTCCTCTCCCTTCAAAGCTGTGAAGTAGCTGTTCAGTTGGTGTGAATGAACACTGATGCTTCTCACGCCAAGCAGCTCTGCCAGCTACGCCAGCTTGTGGCAGCTGATGATCTGGCCTCTATATCCTTGCTTGGTTAGGGCTTTTTGTTGGTTTTGTTGTTGTTTGTTGTTACAGAGAAGCTTGGTGACTCCAGTTCAACTGTAACGCCAGTGGCAGAGATAGTGCTGAAAGATAGAGAGGGAGAAAAATATATTCTGATCTTATTCACTATTTCCTGCCTCTGTCTGGAGTTCTGCCGACTTCAGGGATATGTGAAAGTCCCCAAAATTATGGTAATCAGTAGGATGGGGTTCACAGGACAGAAATTCAGATTAAGATATGCTGACTTTTGCTGGGAATGGTCTGATTCTGATCAGGCTGTTCAGTTTTATGCCAATATAATTCTGTTGACTCCTTCTTGCCATGACCTCCTCCTGCTTTTCCAACTCAGTTTCCATAAACTAGACTACGTTTCTGATGTTTAAAAAACCCCCATAATATCCAAGTCGTATGTATGCCTGGCTTTAACTGGCAGATCCATCAGAGCATTGTTAGAAAGCCTGAGCACAGTCTTGACATTTAAAAGATTGCACTGCTCATAAACATCACTAATGAACCTCTTCCTCATTAAAGGTTTGTTTAACATCCTGCCTGAAAAATAAAGTGTAAGAATGACACTGTCCCAGGAGCATCACGAGTTACAATTTGCAGGAACATCCCCAGTTGCAGTTTACTTCCCCACTGGTGACAACGAGTTCAGCTGAGCCACCCGCTGGGGTGAGTTATGGGAACAGGAGGAGCCCATTTCCTGCCACTCCTCACCCCGTTGCTCAAGGGAAACGGGGCCTGAGGGGTTTTGCCTTGCTCTACGCTCCATTCAAGATTGGACCAGGCCAGTACCCTGTACAAGAGAAAGAAAAGACTCGATTTCCCTTATTACTCAGTGTAGATGCTCTTCAGTACTGTAATTAAGCTCCCAGTAGTATAGCATAGCTACTTCTTTTTCATCTGAAAGTTTTACTTCAGCTTCCAAGGTAGGATGG
>NW_010449387.1:0-1654 GCF_000710305.1 Buceros rhinoceros silvestris | reverse complement strand
ACACTGAAGCTTGATGCTTAAGTCTAAACATTGTCAGATACCTGTATCCCCTTTTTTAACAAGCCACCAAGGAAGCAAACTCAACAAGGACATTTCTTTTTGGTCACTTCTAGGTATATTTTCTAATTTTCTTTATAATTCTACTCACATTTTCATAATACAACTTTTTCTTTTTTGACCTTTGGAGTTCCCCTGAAATTTTCTTAATTTATTGCTAATTCATTACTAAAGTATCCCTTTCTCTGTCTTCACATGTGTTTGGTAATCTCCATACACTTTCCTCATACTATACGCTGTCTACCTTTTATGTACTCCCTTCTTCAGTTCTGATTTCTTCTACTTGTCTACCCCCTGGACTCTGCCCCAGCCTTTTTGGTCTTGTTCCTGGTCTTGCTTCTCTGTCCCCTTTGTCTGCTTAGTCTACAAATACTTCCCAATATTTGATGTTACAACCCAAAAAACAAATTTAGAAGAACAGTATCTTATGCACTAAAAAAAAAAAAAAAAAAGGATTATTACCACGATTCCTAAAACTAGGAAAATTTGTTACTAAAATGCCTTTCAAAAAATAAAATGGATATTTAACACAAGACAAATAAAAGGTTGATCGTGTTAAAGGGATAAAACTGCTTTTACAGTTCCACGTTATCTTAAAGTATTTGGATGTCCCTAGCAGAAGATACCTAAAGATGCTCAAGATCCCAGTTCAGTTAATCTTATGATGGTCTATAACCGTGCTACATAAAGCAGTTTTTACTTAGCTCAGGCAATTTATTAGCTTTTTTTTTTTCTTCCCCCAGAAGAAAAACGTGAATTTGACTGACAGGGTAGCTGAAGAAACAAACTCCTTGCAGGATTACGTGAAATATCTAAATGACAGATGTTAACCCTTAAACTGAAAATCTTGCTGCAAGACCAGTTTTATCATTATTCAAATTTCCTTGCAAGCGTATTACCCCAAGGAATACTCTACTAGATAATGAAAGGTGCTCTTATTATGTTGTTAATACTTTCTCCTACATTTCGAGACTGTCTTACCCTATATATGTTAAGAATATTTTACTCATTCCTTCTATTTCAGAAGAATAATAGACCAGATAATTAGCACACATAGGTATAACCACCTCAGCTAAGAATAGGACTACAGTAAATCCCAGCTTGAATTTTAAAAGGAGTTTTCATTTCAAATATTTTTGTATACTCATGAATAATTGTGAAATCATGCATACCAAAGGCTGATTGCTTGACATATGTAGAACCTGTAATCAGTTCTTCCCTTATTCACAAAGGACAGATTCAAGAGGAATAATTTTGAAGTTAGTAGAACAATGGTCATGTAACATCAGTCCAAAAAGACAACTTTATTATAGAAAAACGTACAGCCATTCAAATTAATATTCAAGCACATTTTTATTGGCATTTACGTCCTTTATTTGTTTAATCGAAAAGTTAAAATTTACTTTTTAAATAAGAATAATTATGCTTACTTAATGCTTTTTTAAAGGTATTTCTGCATTATTTTGTTCTAATTTTGGGGGGGGTAATTAATTAATTGGAAAAAATAGTTTATTCACTACCACTTCAAACTACCTTTTCAGTAATCATAATGAAACAATTCATGGGTGAATGTCCCGGTTTGGGCTAGACTTCCTTG
>NW_010449386.1:0-1656 GCF_000710305.1 Buceros rhinoceros silvestris | reverse complement strand
TGGCAAACAGTGGATCAATGACTTGGCAACCTTACTGACATCACCCAGTCTCCTTGTCTCCTCAAGGACCTCCTTTGCATTTGACTGAACAAGATATTCTCGTCTGAGGAACCACAACAGCGTTTTTCCTGGTTTTCCATCCATCTTTGTAAAACACCAGAAAAAACCCAGCAGCTTTTTTCCTACTATTTGAAGGATGCATTCTTCTGGCTAGTGCTATACACAAAGATAATATGCCAATCATTTCCCACCAGCTTTTGGTTAGGTGAGCCCAGTGCTCCAGGTCAGAGAGCTGGTGTTCCTAACGGAGAGGCAGCACAAGCAGATGCATAAATTGAGTATCCCAAAGCAGACTGGGTGATGCCCTCCCGAGATGTCAGAAGCATCCAATCAGCAGCTTCTTGTGTAGGGATAGAAATGTCCACAGCATCACTGGTGTGTAGGGCCTGTCCTGGGTATCAAGGAGCAATCAGATAAAGCCCCATGCAACACCTCTACCTCCTCAGCAGCTGATGGACACGTGAGCACCTACTTAAGCCATGCATGAGCACCCAGTTAATCCACGCATGAGTGCCCAATTAATTTATCCAGGAGCCCAAATAGTTCATGTATAAGCACCCAATTAATTTGGGCATGAGAATCCAATTAGTCAACACATGAGCACCCAGTTAATTTATGCATGAGTGCAACACCAGTTCATGAATAAGCCCCCAACTAATTTATGCATGAGCACCCAAATAACTCAAGTATGAGTGAGCCATTAATTCACTCATGGGTGCTCAAGGAGTTCATGCATTAATGCTCAACCTCTGCACGCCTGAGCACCCTTTTTGCTCATGCATGGGCACCCAGTTAGTCCATGCGTGGATCTGGGATCTGTTCATGTATCTGAGCACATAATCGTGCGTATTTTCTTTTCCTCATTACCAGCCAAGGACAATGCACCACCATTTCCTTCCCTCACCCTCCTTGTTCCAGTCTTTTCATTGGGCAATTGACAGGTCAGTGAGATGGAGATCGACAAGCTGGCAATTGATGTGTCGAGAAGACAACAGGTCAGCAATCGACAGGTCGGTATTCTACAGGTTCACAAGGCAAGGAGTCGATGATCATCGGGTCAGCGAGACAGCGACTGATGGGTCAGCAACCTATGGGTTGGCAACCGGCAGATCAACAGGTAGGCTACCAGTGCATCAACTAGACGGTGAACAACGGGTCGGCAACCAACGGATCGGAGATTCAGTGACTGGCAGGTCAAGAAGATGGCGACTGTCGGGGTGAGTGACAGGTGATTCTAAGGGTTGGTGTCCAGTGGATTGACGGTTGTGCGACTGGCGGGTCACCGAGATGGCACCCAACAGGTCAGCGACTGGCGGATCGACAGGTCAGCAACCTGTGGGTCAATGAGACAGTGACTGACAGGTCAGCAACTGGCAGATCAATGGGTCAGTGACTGGTGGGTCAACAAAATGGAGACTAGCGGGTCGGCAACTGGTGGGTCAACAAGACAGCAACCAGTGGATCAACAAGGCATCAACCAGTGGGTCAGCATCCGGCAGATTGACAGGTTGGCTACCAGCAGTTCTACGAGTCTGCAGCCACTGGGTCAGTGACCAGTGGATCGACAGGTCAGCGATCAGCAGGTCAACAAGACTG
>NW_010449385.1:0-1664 GCF_000710305.1 Buceros rhinoceros silvestris | reverse complement strand
GTGCGAGTTGCTTTGGAAAGAAGTTACGGGGATAAAATTAAGGAGAAATCCGTTAGGGGAGTTGCTGGCTGCGGGGTCTCAGCTCCAGGCTGTATGAACGAGATGTTCCCGTTGTGCATTATCTTTGCTGTTGTTTACCCCAAAAATTGCTGTGTGGGGGGAAAATGAAATGCTTCCTTCTCTACACCCAGGCTGCAACTCAACTTCCTCACCCACACTCAGCTTTGTTTCTTAAGACAGCCGTTCCCAGAGCACCGTCCTGCCTCAGAAGCAGCAACACGACCTGGGTGTTTCAACTGCACTGGCAAAGGGTGAGAAAAACCACCTGAGCTTCGCCTGCGCACTTGCACCCCGGAGCATCTGCTGCAGAAACGCCTTCGGGGAGATGCTACAAATCTCAGCTTCTCGTAAATAAAAACATTTGCGATCCCAGCTGCCTTCGAGCTGCAGCTAAACCCCGCCGCCATCCCTGGAGATTATCCTCTTGGATGATCCCAAGCATCACTGAGTTACGCCAGCCGAGGGAGGGAGCGTGCGGTGTTTAAGCTAAGGACGCCGCTCCTACTCGCTCGGTGCCGGGGTAGCCATGGAGATGCCTACGGAGAGCGTGGTGCCCATGACAACCCGGCATGAGCATCTCTGGAGCAGTCCTGCCTCTCCCCAGGCTTTTCCTCGCGCCAGATGGCGATCAGTGACTTGTTCTTGCTCCCACACGGGCGATGGTAAAGCTTTCCCCCTCAGCAGCTCCCTTCCGAGAGAAAAAAGGCGGAGAGTGAAATAAATGGAGCAGGTTTGGGCTGCAATGCCTGAATATTTGGTGTAGAGAGTCTCTTTGTGTAGAGAGTCTCTTTAGAGCCTTTAACTTGTCGTCTTATGGGAAAAAAAAGCTTTGGATTAAGTCACGCGTGGCCCTGGATCGATGTCCCAGCTGGAAGATGCTCTAAAATGGATGGAAAGGTGGATATCACGCTGGAAACTGTTCTGATAGATTAAAATCCCTGTTGGCTAAAAATCCCGCCCTGTTTCCCCCACGGCCACATGTTTCCCAAGGTTCATCTTTGCTGCTTCTAATTTACCCCCAGAGAAAAAGGGGGCGAAGCCCATAGAGCCAGCCCTGGCCCTGGGAGCCCTTCACGTGGAGGGAGAGGGGAAATCGGGGTGGGAACGGACTCACCGGCTCGGCTAAGAGGATTTGCACGACCTTTTTGTGAGCCTCTGGGATTTAGTCATCTCATCCTTGCCAAGCACGTGGGTTAGAAACCAGGTCATGGTTGCGAAAGCTCGATTTGTTCTCAAGTGAATTACCAAGGCAAAGATCTGGACCAAAACCACAGGAAAACCTACACCGGAGAGAGAAAATCTCAAAAAAAAAGTAATATTGAAATATTTCTCCATCTGCAGCCTCCTCCTTGTTTCAGTCTATGGCTTGACTTTCATTTTCATTAAAAATCAAACAATTGTATTTCCCGCGGTTCCGCTCTCCCCGCTGGGCAAACCTCATTTCTCCCGCCCCTTCCCCAACGCGACCCAGCCTGGGAGCCCCGGGGAGCCCTGGGGACCTCGGCGTCACCCTCCACCTCCGACGGAAGATGCTCCATTGGGGAACATGACACTTGGCTGCGTCAGCGGGATTTCGGCGTGTTCCTGCCTGCTCCTGATGCATT
>NW_010449384.1:0-1645 GCF_000710305.1 Buceros rhinoceros silvestris | reverse complement strand
CCAGACTCTACACGTTCACAACTAAAACTGACATGTTAATGCACCAAGTAGATAAAAGTCACATCTGATTCCTCAACTCACTTTAGACTCAGAATCTTCCTCTCTAGCAAGTCACAGCAGTGCAACCCCTTCAGACTGAGGGGCACCTGCTTTACTAATCATGCAGCATTGTTCGCTACATCTCACACTTGCCTTACCCGAAGACTGTGACTATTAGAGAATTTACACTTGAAGATGTCACCCCTAGATGAAGTTCTCCACAGACACCTAGAAGAGATGACATTTTGTCCAACTCTTCTCTCCCAGCACAACTTGTCACTTCCTTTTGTAAGTAACCTCATAAAATTACTTTGTAACACACCACTTCTATAGCAAGACTTAGCAAACTTCATTTTTCAGTCTGCAAAAGAAAGCATTTTTGATCCTTTTAAGTTCATTCAGGGGCTATGCTAAGGCAAGCCTAGAAATATGTTTCCAGAACATGAAGCATGTTACACTCGACAGCATATCTTACCCCCAGGGAAGAGGGGAGGTTCAGATTATAAATGAAAAGTATCTTCATGGGGAAACTTCAGGTATCTGAAGGGTACTTTTGGCCTAATTAAGGTCAAGAAAAGGTGTCATTCTGAACTCCCTTGCCTTCCCTAGCATCATAGATGAGGCAACTTCAGTGAACTGCCTTTTTGTTTACAGCATTCATGTTAGATTCGTCTCCCTCGGAATCAGCTTGGTGCATTCTACCTCATCATAAATTTTGTCATTTGCAGACATGATCGGTGATCTGTCAGATACCTCTCATGCCTTTTGACTGCAGATTTGAAAGAACAGAAGAGCAATTCTCTCCAAGATAAGGCGAAGTTCTGAAGCAGGATACCTGGACCCTTTGTTTTTCCTGAAATGCTCCAGATAAGCTGGATAAGCTTTTTAAATGATGATTTGAAATTAATAAACAAAACCACCACATGGTATGAAGTGGCATCAGAAAAGGGCTATTAACTGACAATGCACATAAGTACTGCTCAATCCAAAGCATTCCCTTCCCAGTTTCACCGAGATCTCATCCTTGGCTTCTGCCAGAGGAAGCTGGTAATTTCAGAATTCACAGGAACTTCTGGTAAATTTCTCTAAGAATACAGAATTAACAGATCATAAGGAACACTGAAGAACAATCAAGAAAATTGTCCGAACTAGAGAGAGCTTATTAAGGTCTAGGTGAAGAACCCAAAGTCACCCAAAGGCCAGCTGTATGAACCTTCTGCTCAGGAAGTTAAAGTCTCCACACACCAGAACCAGCTCTGACAGAAGCCTAACAGCATTACATCTGCACTTTCACCAACGCTCAATGCAAATATATGAGATGTCACTGAGCTGAAAGGTAGGAGGGCTTGGAAGAATCCTCCAGAAACACTCAGAAGCCTCCTGGACACTCAGTGGTTATCCACAAAGCTGAACACATAACCAGAAAACGCTGGCCAAGGAGCAGGCCTGTAATAGGCAGCAAATCAAAGGTAGGGACACCTACCATTGCATAGGTAAAGTCGCCAGGGAGAACGAGGGCAACCTCTTTGCTATCACATCCTCAGCCAAGAACATTCACCAGAAGAGCTTCCCCTACATCACCTGAAACAGCAACTCAAGCAGCTTA
>NW_010449383.1:0-1647 GCF_000710305.1 Buceros rhinoceros silvestris | reverse complement strand
TTTTTTTTTTCTGAATAAGCTGATTTTATGTATCAGTGCATCAGAATTTTAAGTTTTCTTCTTAATAGATATATTCAGTGAAATGCTACATTGTATTCCAGTGCTATGGAGCAGGAAGTCTTAGAAGACAGAAAGCTGTTCTTCTTTGGATATGGTTTGGTTGTTGTTTGGGTTTTTTTATTGTAAGACCATTAATCTATTTTTTTTTCCCTTCTGGAGTTCAGAACTAAAAAGTAACACAACATTTTGTCCTTCTAAAAGTAGCACGGCATTTTGCTGCTATCAATATGGGAGCAGTGAACATTCCCATTGTAGGTGTAAAGTTTTATCATAAACACTTTTCTGGCATAACAACTCATCAACTTCAAAGGCCTTTGATTCTGACCTCCAAATTCATTTGAATTACATCACTGTCTGCAAGGGAACAGCACGATACCTACAGTGAAATGAATATTCCTACCATATCAATCTTTTTTAAACTTGGTATCTTAACATGGCCCATGACTTAAGTCACCTTTTGTACTGCTTTCTGTTTGATTATAATGTTATCTATTAATCATGTTAATCCAATAGAATCTGCCTTAATCAAATGCAAGTCAATTACCCACTTCATCAAATTAAATTTTTAATGAGAGACATTTTTTAAGATTGAATACCAGTTAGGGACATGTCTCTAGCTTTAGACCATGGGAACACTTGGCTTTCCACTGGGAAGGTAGTTTTCATATCCACTTCCGGGTCAACTAGTTTGAAGAACACTTCTGAATAGACACTGAACTCGCAGCAGACTGTTGTTGCCTCTGCACATGGGCACCATCCCATCTTAAAAAAATCTCTGCATGCCTGCTGTCTGATCACACAGAGGGATTAGGCCAGGTAGACTTTAAAGGCCAGATCATAACGTGCCACATGAGAATTAAATTGAAGAGGAAGGCTACACTGGCCAATGGTGGTCAACCTGGGATATGACAATTAGATGTATGAGCCCCAAAGATGCCTGGATATTCAGATCCCTGACTCAGAAAAGCTTCCCTGACCATAACAGGAAATTTTCTATCCCTTTGATTCCCCTTCAGCTAAAACTCAAAAGAAGAACCTCTGAATTTCATGAGTTAATTTCCATTCCCATTCAATCAGCTTCCATTAAATCCTAAACCAAAGGTCAAGCTATGGAACATCATGCAAAAATCAGTCATGCTTTCTTTTTGTTTTTCCATATGATCACACCTGAAAATGAAGAGTGATTGATCTGATAGCGATGGTGTCCTGCAGCCGCTTACATTCCAGACTTGCTTCTCTGAAAGCTCCAGGGAATCTTGGAGAGCAACGGCTTCATCTGCAGGCAAGCCCACACACCAGCCCTTTCATAGTCCAGTATCTGGTCATTCACCCCAACATCCCTTTCCTTGGTATTTACAGAGTACAAAATAGTCTACTAAATAAGACACTCCTATTTTAAGTTATATTACATCAAGGTCCTAACAGTACCATTGTACAGAAGTTCTGCAGGGAAGAAGGGATGATTGACGTTAAAAGACAGACACTCATAAACACAGTGTGCACACACAAGCATTCCACTGTCAGTAACGCCACAGACTCAGAGGTTCATTAAAACAAAGACCAAGTAAGATAATGTTCTTTACGTGT
>NW_010449382.1:0-1653 GCF_000710305.1 Buceros rhinoceros silvestris | reverse complement strand
TCCGTCCGCAGAAGGATCCCTGCAACACTTAGTCTCCACTATTTGTAAATAAACAGGACAGCATCAAAGGTACCTAGCATCACCCATTCCCCCTCCTAACAGAAATAAGCTGCAGGACCCTGAATGTTGGGTAAATGTCAACAGGGACAGCAACTTTCATGCCTCCTGCCTTGGTATCTGCTTGCATTACTGATACTTGAAAGAATTGTAGACAAACAACTTTTGATCATCCAGCTTTCTCCATCTCACTGCTGCTTATGTTTAGGTTTGGATTACTTTGTATGAGAAAAAACAATTCTTTTAAAACACTCCTCCAGTCTTCTTTAAATATTTGCATTCCCAGGAAGATGGAACATCTTGGTGAGGACTCCTATCAGAAGCACCTGTATGAGCTCAAGTATGTTTTACTCTTACAAACTAAGACTTCTCCCAAACACTCAGGGAGAAGAAATATGGCTATAGACACATTTAAATGACAGAATCACAAATTAATGTATTAATATGGAATTAGATCTGGTAAAAAAATATTGTAAATATTTTCCCTACCACTAGCCAGATAAAGAGCAAAATATTTTAAAAAGAGGAATCACTCTGCTGCAAACATAAAAAGGACAGACATGAACTCATATGAAAAAATATGGCAATTTCTATAAAAAGTACAGGGAGATCCCAAAAAGAGAGAAACTTCGGATGATTCCTATCATATAGAAATTAATATTCCTATCTATATTCCTACTGATAGATACTTAATTAAGTGTATAGAATACATTTGATTCTGATGAGAAATGTAATTTGACCATGCCATATAGTCACTATTTTTTTTTTGCTTGGCTACATTTCACCTAACATAATCTATATTGAGACTTCAGTAGCTACTCTGAACTAGTTGCTAGATTTCCCCTGTTAGCTGTCTCGAGAAGAGTGAGCATCTCTAAATAGAATATCTGTTCACCATCTTTCCTTTCTTACTCTTTGGTCTAATTTGATTGGCATATGGATCGGCTACTTGGGTGGTAGTGACTCAAAAATTTGAATCGCTAGCTACGCTTAAGCTAAGCAAAAAGAGTGCCAGGAATTATCCTGCTTCTCACTTACTAGCTGGCCAAATGAATGGCTTTGTTGAAATCTATCGAATTGTGGGTAATAGGATACATCTTGCTTTCCATGTGTTTGGTAGGAACTTTTTCTTCACCTTTCCTAGTATTAATCTGAAGTACATGCATTAAGAAGAATGTCTCTCAAGCTTCAATCTGGCAAAATTGAAAATTCTTTAAATATGAAATTCCTGTTTCTGCAGCATTGTTATTCTTATTTAGAGGAAGGAAAAAGAACATAAGATGTGTTTGTTCTATAATTGAACTCTTTTTCTAGTATATATTTCTCTGAGATAGTTTTGTTTTCCTTGACTTCTTGTTCTGTTCTCAAATGCATATGATAATCTCACTTTGCTCTCCTACTACTACTGTTTTCCAGTGACTGCAGTTACAAGTAGCTAACCTGCTGAGACACAGTTTATTTAATACCTGAAGCTGTTTTAGGAACCAGACATTAATAAAGAATACAAAAAATTGTCAATGAGCAAAGGGATCTGGAAGAAATAAGGACCTAGCCAAACCTTCAGCTAATCATAGAATCATAGAATGGTTTGGCTTG
>NW_010449381.1:0-1652 GCF_000710305.1 Buceros rhinoceros silvestris | reverse complement strand
GGGAAAGGTGGCCTTCTAGCTTCTCTTTGGTTTTTGTACTTGATAAGATCAGCTTCCTCAGATACACACCAGGGCGGCCTCTTCCATGATGTGCCAAATACAATGGTCCTCTTCTGATATATTGATAAACCATGAAGACTATATGAATCAATAATCATCTTAACAGACTGTTTGCGTAGACTGTAGATGCTCAGCTACTGATACCTGCTTTTAGTTCAACTACAACACAAATATTAGTGGATAATTGATCTTAATTTGAAAATGTCAGGTTGTGGAAAACTTCCTCTATTGTCAGTCTGTTGTAAGAGCCTTATTCACCTTAAAATCTGCAGGTTTCTAGTTCAATTCTTCTGCTTTTGGTTTCTCCTGCCTGGATTCTGTTATGCAATTGCTAATTGAGAAGCATCAGAGTTACTTAGACCTTCTTTCTTTGGGTAGATGCCTGAATAAACCAGAATTAAGTTAGCTCTTAATTTTCACCTTCATAAGCTAAATACATAGAATTTCTTTCACAGGGCAAACTTTCTAGGCCTCAGAATATTCTTTCTTTTCTCAGATCTTTTCTCAGCCGATGTTTTAATATCCGTAACAAGGCAGGACACTAAAAAGGAGACACAGCATTCTACCAGTGAATTAACTGATAATGTATTTACAGACGATACCACCCTCTTGTGCTCGGTTATGTATCAAAACACCGCATAACAGTTTTGGCCATAGTTTTTCACTGAGAAATCATATTTAATTGTCTGTCTGATGTGATCTCTAGGTCCTTTCTAAAATCACTTCTTTTCCAGTGTTAATACTATACTTTCTCTCCACCTGATTTCTTCCTACCTATAGACCTTGTAAATGACTATGTTAAAAAGCATATTATTTGACTGTTTCCAGTTCATCACATTACAAGGATTATAATACTATCTGACCTGTCCTCGTCATTATTTAACGACTTCCTCCATCCTTATCAGACGTGCTTCGTAACTTTTACATTCTATATAAAATGATCAATATTCTTTTTTAGCAGAGAACCAATATCCACAGAGCTCCACTCAAAATACTATCACACAATCATGACTTTTCATTTATATGTTTTGAGATATAACAATAAAGTAATTTTTAACAGGAAAATACCGGTTTTAATGACCTGCTTGCATGAAATGACCATGTTCTGCATCTGGGCTTAAAAAAAGCCCAAAACATTAGGACAGAAAAGAATTGGTATTAATTTGGCCTCTCAACAGTTTGGCGAACATAGGAAAAAGTGATTGTTATTGAAGTTGTCTACTGAACAGTAATCTTTTTCACAGTGAAAAAAATTCAGGACTGAAAACCTGCATTTCAGAAAACCAATTAAACAGGAACATTGTTCTGGTGCTTTCCGGGAGTCAAAGCTGAAATGTTTTCATTTTTCTTTGTAATTCCCTTACTGGTCCACATCAGTGACTTAACACCAGGATCTCTCTCTGAGGTACAATGATGCATTTTGAGACTCCTTATTTCACTATATTCACAAAACTGGTGAATCCACATTGCAAGGGAGGAATTCAGGTTATGAACAGCATGTCCGCACAGACACATCTAGGGTCTGACAGGAAAATTTACAGACTTTCTGCGTGGATTTTTTGAAGCTGTTAAGGGTCGAGGGACCGAGGTAA
>NW_010449380.1:0-1630 GCF_000710305.1 Buceros rhinoceros silvestris | reverse complement strand
ACGGTATATATACAGTATTATACACGGTATAACAATCACAGAATGGTGGAAGTTAGAAGGGAGCTCTGCAGGAACCTCCTCTGAGGCCGCTGCTCAGGCAAGATCTCCTGGATGCGAAAGGTTCATGAACAGGTTGGCCAGGGCCATAATAAATCTGTATCTTTACAGATCAGTAAGAAAACAGATACTCAAGTGTATTTTGCAGTTAGAGGACAAAAGTAAATTGCAGTCCTGTCCGGTTCTCTCTTGCTGAGCTTGGTTTGGTGTTAACAGTATGTTAAAAATACTGCTCAGCATCTGCAAGGTCAGTGGGGTCAAGGAGGAACAACAACTTTGGTGCTCAGCTGAGAAGGTAATCAAAAATCAAGATTAACACTGAAAACAAAGAGCGAAAGGAATTGTATTTTCCTGAGATAAAAATACCATTTTCTAGTTTCTAGATACTGCAGACACTGTATTTTCTTTGTGCTCGTGGGTTGAAAACATAAAACATAAATGTTACAAGGTTTTCAGAAGTATAGTTTTTCATAGAGAAAGAATGGTCAAGGGGTTTGGAGTCAGGTGTAAAAGTCGTACTTTATAAAGTAAAGCAGCACTTTAACTGCATTTTAACACCTAATGGTCAATCTAGTGGGTGCAAGTACAAGCAGAATATTGTTGCAGTGCCCAGTTTGTGCAGGATGTGGCTTCAATAAATATTACTTGCTATGACAAAATATTCCATATCTACAGTTGTTCTCAAGGACATGAACATCTTGTGGAAATTCTAGTTTATTGTAGTCAGTCACACTACTCACGTGTTTTCAAGTTTTTAATTAAATTCTTCCCTTCTTTTGGTAAGAAGTGGTTTTATTTCATCAAAGACACGTTCTAGCAAAGATGTTCAAATGCATCGGTGGAAAAATTTGCATGAGGATTTACATATTTTTCAGACCTTACCAGTTAATTGATTTCCTAAACTAGAGGTAATACTCAGTGGAAGCTCTACTGTCTTCTCTGATAACTATGCCTAAATCTGTGGACAGGTTTATTGCGTCAGCCAGCTTTCATTTCCAGTGCATCAAAAAGCTTGTATTTTCTACTGTAGTCCTCCAGCTGGGCAAGATTATACTGTCAGTCTTAGTTTTCAAAATCAAAGAAATTCCAGTGGCTGGTTTCCATAATTTTTCAGCACACCAAAATATTCTTGCATTTTGGTGAAATTTTGGTCTTTTACTTCTCCTCTTCAGTGTCGTCATAAGCTGGTATAAGTGTGTGTGACTCCAGCAGGGACTGAAGTACCTGTTACAAATATAAGCCAGTGAAAATTTGGTATAAGTATAGTGCTATTTGATCTGTGGGTTCATGGGTGGAGCTGTGGATCCACACATACTGCAAAACGCATTTGCCACCAGAATGCAACGGGATGGCCTTCTTTAACTAGCGATAGATAATTGAATATCCATGCGTAAATTGTACAGCCCTTTTTTCATCAAAGGCCTTTTAAAACTGACAGCAGTATTAACATTACTGTTGTTATTTTTGTTGTTATATAATTCTGACTGTAACTAGAGCGAAGGGAGCTGTTGTCGTGAACTGCAGAAATTGAAGCAACCTCCTCAAATAATGAAGTTTCAACAAGAACAGCAGG
>NW_010449379.1:0-1626 GCF_000710305.1 Buceros rhinoceros silvestris | reverse complement strand
TAGAAGGGGCTGGGGCTGCTCTGCCGGCAATTGTAGCTGCCTGCTCCAGGTTAGTATCACACCTCCAGCTGTTTTTCTCCTCAACGACGAGATCATACGGTTTTCAAGAAACTGCTCGTTCCCACAGCACAGAAAGGAAACTAAGTCAATCGTGGAACAGAGCGGTAAGAGGCTGGAGGGGATGCCTTCCTACCCAGCAGTATTGCTACAACTGAATCCAAGAGGATTCAGCAAGAGGCAGATGTTGTTATCTGAGCACCACGGTGAATGCAGCCCTTCTCCTGTGCTTATCAGATCGTCCAAGCAGTGTCAATATGGAGTGTTCCTGTAGTCAGTGTAGGAAATGACAGCACGTATTTCCATGAAGTTAGCACAAAATCCTTGCTTCTCAGCATGTGCAGATTCATGAGTTGACACAGAAATAGTCTCCATGTGAGAAAATTGTTTCATGTACTGCTTGCTACTATGAACGCTGTTAAACCCTACGCGTAGTCCATCTGTGGGCAAGAAAAAAGCCTCCGAAACAAGGGCTAAATGTCATCATGACCAGAAGCAGCAGCAAATGAGCAGCAGGGGAAGATTGTGGACACACTGCCCCGCTTTGTGCACTTCCAGATGTGTAAGCAAGCGGAACCCAACCATTACATCAAAAAATGTCACAAGCCCTGAGCTGCAGTGTTGAATTTAGGAGAAAAAACCCCAATCCTCCAAACCCCCAAGCTGGACTACCCACCTGGGCAGGGCTCCCAGGCAGAACGTCCGAGAGGATTTGAATAAATCAAAAATGAACGGACTAAAGGAAAAGCAGGAGATTCCTACAGCCAGGTTTAGCTCTGCAGTTTGCTGGAAGCCCTAACTTGTTTTTATTTTTTAAAAATTTTGAAGTAGCCTATGGCTATCCTTTGCCAACCACTATACAACTAGAAACTAGTACACGAAGAAACAAGAATGCCCACATTATTCCTTTCACATTAAGTTTTTAGTCTTTAGGAGGTAATTCTCCCCTAAATGTGTAGATTGACCTGTCTTTAAGAGCAGAACCGGTGGCCAAGCTTTCTCTGTTAGTAAATAATTTCTTTTTTCTAGCTCTCCAAGGTTCTGTTTCTTTGCCCCTGTCTATTTTGAGGCTACGAGATCCTTCCTTACTTAACCACAGCTTTTCTCGTTTATGCCTACCGAGGGTGATTTAATCCAGTACATGCAGCCAGGCCTCCTCCGCTGCAGCATCAACTCGCTGCTGGTGATGGACCGGGATTATTTTTGAGCCAAGCGCTCTCGCCTGTCCCTGGCACGGCCCAGCTGCTACAACGTGCTCTGCTCCCTTACCTTACCCGTGTTTGCTTTTTAACACGGGTATGCTGTCCACGGGACTGCCGCGTCCCGGGCAACACGGCAGCGCTGCCTCAGAACCAGGCAGAGCAAGCAAAACGAGCGCTTGCAACCCTGTAGCTGAGTTTTCATTATTAACGATGCGCCGTCACCCACGCGCACAGCTTTCGGTCCCCCGGGACGCTGGCGATGGGGACACCGAGAGAAGCGAACGGTGTAAAACAGCTGTTTGAGAAGCTGCCGGAGCAGTGCCGTAAGGGGGTTCGCTGCCAGCACGAAGTCGGGCCGGCTCTGGTG
>NW_010449378.1:0-1632 GCF_000710305.1 Buceros rhinoceros silvestris | reverse complement strand
AAAAAAAAAAAAAAAAAGAAGTCGCTTTCCAGTACCTGATGACCACCTAATTCAGTCCCAGCAGAGGTGCAAACACATGTAGATATGCAACCACATAAATAGTCTCTTCAGTAGATCTCATGGCCCTCCCCTTTCCAGTGCATGAACAATGGCACATTCCTGTTAATGAAGGGACACTTCCCTTTGCCACAGTTTGGCTAGATCCTTCAAATACTCTTTTCTGTACTGCATAATTCTTTTGCTGCGTTCTGTCCAAAGGTAAGGAGTCACACTTTCACCTTCTCTGCTCTAGCCCTTGTCTTTTAATTGTATTTTCTGGTTGCTGTGGTGATGTTGCTAGATAAAGCTGAAGCTCTTTTCAATAGTGCTGTACTTGTTTTGTTCCTCTTCCCCCACTTCTTCAGCTGATCCAGTTCAGCTCTGTAAATCTGTGCTTTCCACCTGCCAAACAATGAGAGAAGAAATGAATGAAATGAGAGACTCTGCTTCCTTGCTGCAAACCACTTTCTCCTCCTCTTCTAGACTTCTAAACCTTTTATTATCCCAATCAGAAAATAGAGATGAAAAAATATGTAAAGAAAAGCAAAAATCTAAACCCCAAGCAAAAACGTAGGGACAGCTGAAGCTTGCAGACCTAAGAAAAGGTGGTTTCTGAACAATAGTAAATCAGCTCTCCCTTTCAGCCTTCTGTGTTTTGTTATCTAAACCTACATGAAAACAAACAGTGCTGAGCTGTGCCCCAGTTTTTCCCTCAGCAAGAGCTTATGACAGTGCTTTTCCTGCAGAGTCCTGTTCTGATTGGTTTTCCTGAAGTAGAAAAATGAAAGACTAACAACAACTTTTCTCTATTTGTGTTCCTCTATTTGTGTCAGTATCTTGTACTCAGATATCCTCCTGTGTTTTCTTTCACCTTTTCTTTTTGCACTGAACATTTAAATAACTACATTAGGAAACAAAAGGAGGCGATTAACTTTTCTTCATTATTTGGTAAAAGGAAGAGTTAGTGATCTTCGCAGAATACTGTAACTGATCTTCTTTCCCCTTGGAGAACCATACTGTTAAACACACTACCTGCATCCTGCTTAATCAATAAAGGGATGCACTACTACGGCAAACTTTGTAAGCTTCTTTCTATAGCCAAGCTAAGCATTATTAAGCCTCTGCTGTTCCCTTTTTAATATAGGAAATTCTGAGGTGCAGTAAAAGTGAGCAGTGACTACAAGGAGAACATTTCATACAAAAAGCAAAGGAAATGCCATCCCAAGCAAGGGCTGACAGCTTTTCAGTGACTGTTAGACCAATTATTCTTTCCCAAATTAGCGGTTAAGCCTACTAGTTGGAACTCTGCAGAAGGCAACAGGAGGTAGCAGTTACCTCTGACAGGGGAAGAACACATTACTAATAGCTGATTGGTGATACCTGCCTCTTTTCTAGGAAGGGCTTGCCCCTCCCACTAGGCTCTGGGCACAGTGGGCAGCAGAATCACAGATGTCATGGCTTCCTTACCCTATGCTGACCCCAGTCCACTTTGGCACCTATCTTGCTGTCTGTTTACTTGCATCTACAGGGTCTTCAGCGAGTATTTTTACAAACTAAACTACATGCCACTGAGATACCCTCAGAGGTAGACTC
>NW_010449377.1:0-1634 GCF_000710305.1 Buceros rhinoceros silvestris | reverse complement strand
TAATTTTTTTTCCCCTCCTGTTAAATCTCTCTGCTCTACAGCTTTGTCGGAGAGGTCTGTCTGCAGGAGCGTTTCCCTCCATCAGCCTCCCCAGCAGAAGGTGCCAGCAGAGGCTGCCAGCAGCAGATGCCAACAACCATGGCGAGATGAGTCACAGCCCGGGGGGAGCCCCTCTTGTGAGAGCATCACGAAAACCTCTTCACAGCGAGAGGGGTCGTAACGCAGCGAGGGGGCAGGCAGTGGGAAGGAGGGGAGATGCTGTCCCCACTCGGAAAAAATTCCTCATAGGATGGCTCAACCTATCTCCAAATCCAACACACAGGCAAAATCCAGAGGCCGTAAACACATCTCTGCAACAGAGTTTGGTGGGCATGGCCAGTCTGGCTCCGAAGAAGCTGGGTTTTTGAGAGCAGCTCATACCACGACCAGTGTATGTGCCAGGATCCACACGAGCCAACACCTCCCTCCACTGTCACCCAAGGAGTTATGCCAGGTTGTGTTCACCCAGGACCTGCATAACATCTCAAATCTAATGGGAATATTAAAAATATTCTGAATTCAATAAAAATATGAAGCTCTTCTTTGAGAAGCAAAACAAAACCGAGGGCCATAAGTAGCAATAAGACTGCAAAAGCAGCCAAACTTCTCAAGCAAAGCTCTCTCTGAAGTCTCAGCACAGGATGACAACCAAAGCTCATATTGTTCGCTCAGTATGACCGCAGGAAGAACAATTCACCACAGTAAATGTTCAGAATCAAGGGCTACGGCCACCTCTGAACTCATTTTGATGCTCATTTTTCTGCCTTTCGTAAACCGTAGGTTTCCTTCGTTCTGGGGCTGAGTCATGGTTTTCTCCCCTCACTAAAGAAGGTTTCATATTCGCTTCTATTATTTTACCTTGGTTAGTATCCTAAGCGTATATAAACTAGGAATCCAGGTAAGAAACCCAGGAAGCTTTCCAAACACAGGCATGCTTCACACTGCATTTATTCAGTGTGGTTACCAAGTGGGACTTGAAGGAAAACTGGATGGGAAGGGAAAGCGGAGCACGCGTCCTGCACCACGTAATTGAGAAAACGTAGGGCTGGAAAAGGACAGCTCAGCCCTGTGATGTTTACGTGTTCTTTGACTAGAAACTATAGCTGCATGGTGAAGTTCTCAAGAAGTCAGCTTAAATTCATTAAGCTTGTTACAACTTCAGTGTGTGAGCTGCTCTATAACCCAGCGCACTGCAGGGCAGCCCATGGCCGCTGAAATGCCACCTCCTCTGCCCCCTGACGACGACACAGCCAGTGTAACCTCTTCTAACTGAAAAATGTGTAAAGGTGTAACTTGGAGTGTGAAGAGAATTGGCTTCTATCACTCAAATCGTGCAGATTAACTGGCAGGAGAAGACGTAAATGAAGCCTGTGCCTGATGTGGGACAATCCAGACTGAAGCAGGAGAGGTTACACGTGAAGTCATCTCTCTTCACCGAGCCTGATTCTCTTGTCTGCAGCGTGAATGGCTGCAGTGCTGGGCTGGTACTGGTATGAGACTCAGGGGAGGAGAATCACACACCCCACTTTACCACGACATTTAAAAAACCTAATTTTTTCTTCAGAGAAAAAAGTGCTTTTCTAGTTTGACCCTTT
>NW_010449376.1:0-1634 GCF_000710305.1 Buceros rhinoceros silvestris | reverse complement strand
CCCAGATGGGCTGGAGCGGGTCTCAGCTCAGGCCGAGCCAAACCGCTCCCGTTTTCTGCCTGTCTTTCCCCATCAGGAGGCAATCAGATGTTCTCTGGGCTGGAGGTTAAGTCCATCCAGTTCAGTTTGACTCATCCTCTGCTGCTGGAAAGGATCTATCAGATGGAGGGGATGGTATTCCCAGGGCAGCAATGACTAACCCTGGCTTAATGACCTCTAGGCTGGGCTACCTGGAGCCAAGGTGCTCTCACAGTGCACATAGGGACCTTTCTGTTCCCTTTCCCATCTGCTCCTCACCACTATCTCTGCAGGGCAGAGACACCCTGAGCTCAGCGTACAGGGGCTTCTGCTTCTGAACACCAAACACTGCCTGAGATGATGCAAGTCCATCACGTGTGGAGGGAATGAGAACTTACTGTCTTTAATCATGAAGCCACCAAAATCAAACAGAGCAGAGATGGGGACAGGAGGAAGCACAACAGCCTCCCTGTCCTGCTCAGGATGCCGGCACAGCTTCAGAAATAGTCTTTGCTCCCAAAAGGTCCCCAAGAGCCATGAGCTCCGCCCAGAGCTGGATGCTGCTGCTGTAAGGTGTCACCTCTGGGACCACATGCCGCTCTGGATGCTGCTAGTTCTCCTGGGGGATAAACACATCCTGTTGAATGGGGGGCAGTGATGTGGGAAGAAGAAGTTCCCTCCTGGCATCTCGAGATGCTCCAGGCGTTGTTTTCACATTGTACCTCTCCTCTCCGTGCTGCCCAGTCTCTCTTTGCGGTCCTGTCAACATCCCTGGACACACTGCACTTTGGCCAGCAGACAAAATCCCTGATTCACTGAGCCCAGTGCAGTCAGATGATTAAATTGGGTCACAAGTTCAGCTGCAAGGCACACGACTGAGCAAACCACGGCACGGGGAAGCACTGGCACTAAAACCAGCCAGGCTGCAGGCTGTGGGCTCTGCGTCTTAAGCAACAGCCTTGGCTTATGTTTCATATATGCACACATTCTTAAGCTGTGCTTGTGGCTTTGAAATCACATCAAAACCAGCCTGTTTATGAGAAGGACTTAATTTTACCATTAAACCAACCCTGAGTGCTGGAAAGGAGCATGGGCTGTGAGAACAAGCAGGACTTGGGTGGCCACTGGTAGCCTGGGGCAGTGCTAACATATCTGTCCTTCCCTCTGGGCACAAAACCAGCTTGTGTGGAAACAGAACTGCTGCAGGAAAAAAGACCCCCTGGGCAGCCCATCGGGATGTTGGGGGGCTTATTGCTGTCAATCAATCTATTCTTCAGCCACAGGCAGTTATTGAGGAGTCTCTATCGCTCTCCTTTTAGCTGCCCTCCTCTAAACAATCCCACTCAAGATGACATCTTTCTACCTCCCAGTTACATCAGCTGTCCCAGCATCTCCCCTGGTCCCAAAAGCTGTTCTGATGATCACCTACACACAGAGTGTCTGGGGTCCCAGAGGAGGAGATGTTTTGGGTATTAACACTTACGGAGTCCTCTCTTTGGTGGCCCTGGGGGTGCAGGGGGGCTGAGCTCTTTCTCAGAAATGGAAATCGCCCCTTTGCCCCTTGGCTGGAGCCACTGAAGGGGGCTGTGATGGGGGAGCAAGGGATGCACCGCGAG
>NW_010449375.1:0-1601 GCF_000710305.1 Buceros rhinoceros silvestris | reverse complement strand
AATACCTCGGTTCAAAGGCTCTGCTAAATCTCTCAAGAGGAGCATGTGTTGCAGAGTGCAGATGTGAATGTAACCCCTTCTGTGCCGAACGCTCAGAAAAGCCAGTGCTTTCCAAGGAAGTGAGAAAGATGTTAGCGCAAAACACAAGTAAAAATTTGAAACGGTTTGACGTCGCATTAGTTCTGGGTTTCTCCAGAGGCCTCCAGCCTTTTAGCAAATAAAGCTTCTGCTGCCACAGATGGGTTTTGACTAAGGTTCCAAAACTCTGCAGTAATTACATCTTTATCTTTCTATGCTTAAAGCATGCATAGATATGACGAAGGATTTTAGGGTTGCCATTACCAGGAGATGAGAAGAAAGAGAAAACCTTGCATAACAGTACAAATCAGCATTGCTTTATGAGCAGACTCATCTATTTCTTTATTAGTTTGGTCTCAGTATTCAGTAACTGAACGATTATACTGAGACAAATTTGATGCACAAAAAAATCTCAGCAATAAGAATCTCAATAAAGTCAGATTCACATTCAACCACTAAAAAAAAACACAACAGCAAAACTGCTGGGAGGTATCCCCCTCCCATAATCCATGCCCCACAATAAGATGGTCATGAGTGTTTTTCCATAATACCCCTTTTTGTCCTGTGCTCCTGTCAGAACAACTGACTGGCAAGGGCTGGCTTCAACAGGGAAAACTGGAATGCCATCTGTATTCATGCTTCTAAAATAAAATGCTGCTCCAAGTAGCTCACGGGAAGGACTTACTTCAGTTCCAGAACTACTGAGTGACCACAGGCCTCACTGAGCTCAAAGCACGGTAATTTTCAGTATGGGACGCTGTAACTGAGGAAAAAGGAAGAAATGTAATTTTAATGAGTTAGTTAGTTGGCGATACAACATACAAAACGAGAGAACGTCACACCAGAAGACTCAGTATAAAACCAGAAGCCTGGCCTTAGTTTTAGCTAAGTAACAGTCATAAATCCACATCCACATTAAAAATACTCTCCATGTATAAAATCTTTTGTGAGACTGACTGCAGTTAAATTTCCTGGGAGGGGACCAGGAAGTACTTGAGCATGAACTTCCCCGTTCAAAACTGATTTGCAACAGGCTGCTGGTTTGAGAAGACAACACGTGAGTTTCTTCCAGTGGAAAAGAGGATTACAGCAGATGGAGTTCACCCTCCATCCTGGCCTCGCCTAAGCAGGCCAGACTTTATTAACACTCCAAGACTCAGAGCAGTATTTGCTCACTGTGATGTGATGAGTAACCCAGACTTTGTACTACTGCTTACATAGACATACTGCTACGATAGACAGCCCTTCAATTTCAGTAATTTAAAAAGAAAAACCACCACCCACCACCACCACCTGGCCTCTTTCTAGCTGATTCATACAGTTTAAGTTGCTGTTCCAAGAAAGCAAATACCATAGTGTGGATAAGAAGGACAGTTACCTCTGGGTTTTAAGTCACCTTATCCTAGAGATAAATTTATATGTTTGGTAATTCTTCCACTGTTCAATGTTTTTATCTATGATCAAAATGCTGCTAAACTACAGTAACCTGATCAAGTCCACAGATGACTTGAGACAGATATTTA
>NW_010449374.1:0-1626 GCF_000710305.1 Buceros rhinoceros silvestris | reverse complement strand
CACAACTTTTAGCAGTCTGGAGCTCTTTCCTGCTCCCTGGGGTAAGAAGGCAAACCTGCTTCTCCTTGGCATAAACAAAGTGAATTCAGCAGAGATGGCAACTTTCTCCTTTTTGGACTTCTGCTATAAAAGAGGGTGATGGCTATTGTGTTAATAATTTGGCAATACGGCTTTGTTCTTCGTTGATTCTTTCAGGTGAATTGCCTAATTTTTACTGGTACTTCATTGAGAGACATGAAGGTCCGGAACTTCGTTTTTATAACAAATGCAGAGGTTTGTTTTACACAAAAGCTATACCTTGTATACCTTGTGATAACACAGAAAGGAGGAAAAGCCTCTTCATGTGCACATACACATCACACATATCAGCATCTTTCAGTCTTCAGACATGCTTTAATTATCACCAAAGTCTCTCTGGTTTGGGCAGAATGATAAGGCGAGAATGCAAACAAATCAGTGACTGAATAACACACCGATGACTTTCTATTCATTTTTCTATAGTGTTTTCTAACAGAATGAAGACATACAGGGGTGACTCATTTTCTATGTGGAGTGATGAAAAAACCTATCATCTAAAGTTAGATGGGAGATACTTTACTGGAGTAGCTGGAAAACAGCTTGCTGTACCTCAACACTTGTCTTCCATTCTTTAATTACACCCATGAGTACAATTACTTCTCTTTTGTAGTGTGATACCGGGTAGGGTGAACTCTATTTCTCCAGCATAATCAGAAAATTGTTTATATATTACTCTCAACAAACACTGCCTATGTATTTGCTTCACTGAGGAAGAATTTTTAGTAAGTGAACAATTAGAAGAGTTTTATGGGATTTCAAAATTATTACCTCAGGTACTTTGAGTTTTGATAGGCAAAAAAATTCTTCTGGTCAAAGGACCACTGTAAGTACTAAGTAAGTAAGAAACTTTTTCATGATATCTCTTTTATGAAGATTTTATATATGAAAAAAGATATTCCTGTTTCTAAATTCTCTCACTCCAAAACTAAAGACAGGATCTTGGAACTGTTGCCTCAAGGGTTTTTCACATGGACACTCAAATTCTACAGTACTTTTAGAAGTTACTGTGAAGGAAAGCTGAATAGGGTTTGGTCTCTCTAAACTTAAAAGCAGCTGTCACCTATACTGGGTCAATTACTGTTTCTGAACTAGTGAAATTGAATTTCATTGGAGGAGAGAGCAATTACAACTTTTCTATTGCCTAAATTTATCAATGACTACCTCAACTGCTAATAATACTTGGTTGGTGTGAAATTACTCTGTTCCCTGTGTCTGGTTTAAGATAGACAAAGTACTGTAATTAGCATTTTTGACAGTTGTAATCTTTGCCTGCTTCTGAATTGTTTGAAAACTCATCTATTTCTACTTTAAAAAAAAGTCATTTTCAGAACATGACTTACATGTGCCAGACAAAAAGAACTTAATTCGCCTCAGCCTGTACTAACTTTTTCTGTATGGCAGAAAGCCCTCAGAGCTATAGAACAAATAATCAGAAACAGAAAGAGCCTTGGAAAAAAACCCAAATCTACAGCACACCCTTTTTGACTTGCTCTACTTGATGACAGGTTTTAATTAAGGTTCTTCCACCTCACTCATCATCACAAAGGG
>NW_010449373.1:0-1478 GCF_000710305.1 Buceros rhinoceros silvestris | reverse complement strand
AAATTACTGTACCCACTAGGAAACATAATTACCTCTTCTGCAAGAACAAGTTGTACCTAATCAGCGTTATTTACTGCAAAGTTCCTCCTCAAAGTTTAAATGGAGGGATTGTGTTGTGAGTGTTTACAGACTGAAAACCCAACAAACTGGCCAAAGAGAGAGTTGAAGTGATGACTGGGAGGGTTTACTGTCTATCTGGATTGTCAACGAACGTTACAGCCAGAAGTTAAATTTATGTAAGCACTTCTCCTCCCTTCTGCTAGAGCAGCAATGTGGTAGTCTGGACAGGATGACAGTCATTACCGGATGTCTTGTAACTCGCCCGGGAGTCGAAGGTCTTTGAAGACACTGGGAGAGAAGAATCACTCACATAAGCCGGGATTAATATTAGATTTAAACTGCAGATGGCAGCAAATCCCCACAGATAGCTGCAGTCTCACCCAGGTAATCTTTGATCCAGATAGAAAGAAAAAACATGCTTTAGCATATCAGAAATAAGCAAAACTGTATTTAAAAATGAGAACACATTTGCTAAATCAGAGGGTGACATAGCTCACAGAAACACGCAGGATTTTTTAGAAACATCCAAAAGCCAGTGGATGATGAGAGGTGACAGCTCCCCCAGTGAAGGTGCCAATCACTTGCATAAAGTACCAGAAAAAATGACAGTGAGCATGGGCAGTAGATTCTCCCCGCCTTCTGTCAGGCCCTCTAGCAGTCCCTGCAGTTGGTAGCAGGAGGAAGGAAGTCTGGTAAAACAGGACACTTACGTGACCTTGCCTCAATTTAATTCAAAATAACCAGGGGACATCTACTGAGGACACTATTATTGAGATGGATAACAGTCAAAATGGAGCCAACAGAATTTCCAGCCAGGAGACCAGCCTCAACACCTACACACTGGGAGCAGACCAAGGGGAAGTAATCCACATCTGCCTTGACAGAGGAAACAGATGGCGTGACAGGGTGCACCCACCCTGGCAAGAGATGGCTTGTCATGAAATCACCGGGCTGGGGTTGTTCTACAAGCAGCACTGGCAGGACCCTGAACACAGAGCAGAAGGATGATCTGAATGCACGCGAACCCACCATGGCTTAGTGGGTACATTAGTGACACCGTCATGTGGAAGAACAACGTAAAGATTCACCCCAGGATATAGCCTAAACGGTGCTTTTCCAGACTATATTTCCGGGAAGCCTGAAACTGTGTAATGGCCTTGGGCTGTGAGGACAAACTTGTCTCATCAGTTACACATCTGGCTCTTTCTTCCTGTACTTTCCTGAGACAACTTACAGTAGTAGAGACATTCAATCCATCACTGAAACAAGGAGCAGTGAGACAAGGCAGTTGTAGAGAGCAAACGGATCAGGTCTCATCCACGAGGGGAATTCAGGGCTCACTTCTATTATCATTTCACCCAGGGAAGCCCTGGCCCCACAGTTTCTATCCCTCCGTGCTGTTCACTAGCATTTTTTTT
>NW_010449372.1:0-1604 GCF_000710305.1 Buceros rhinoceros silvestris | reverse complement strand
TGGAAGAGACCTTTAAGATCGAGTCCAACCGCACCCCCTGCACTACCAGGGCCCCTAAACCATTGTTACAGGATATATTCCAGGTAGCTAAGGCTACGCCAGCAGAGGGAACTGCTTGATCATCTGTTTTCTTTGAATCCCTCGGAACTTTATAGAGACTCCAAAGTCCAAGTACTGACTTTTCTATTTTTCCTTCCCTGCATGTGTCCTCACTGTGATACTGTAAGCTAAATGCACAAAAACTCTGCTATTTCATGAAGAGAAATCTCTTCATGTGTCAGAAGTGTCAGAAGTTTGACATCAAGTCCTTTATGGCTTAAAAATCTTCACAGACTCATCTCAAAATTCTCAGAAATATGGGATTGGTATTTTCATCTTCTCCTTCTAAGTCTTAAAAGACTTTTGTGAATCAGTCTCAACTTCTGACACATTCTACCTTGTTTTTCTTACTTCAAGTTTCTTTCTTATCTACGTCTGCGTTTTGATATCAACATGGAGAATTAAATGCAATGGATTTTAAAACCTCACAAAATGTTAAATCACCACAATATTCCAAGGTGTTATCTGTGAAAGAGCATCTTTATCTTCAGAGCTGGAAAGCTGCATCACCCAGCAGCATGCCCTGAGATACTCGGAATACTATAAAGAAATAAACCTGCATCTCTAGATTGCTTAAACCACAACTCTATTCTTAATGCCATACATTTCTTTGAAATTTAAGTTGCAGTCATTAACAGAATACCACAATAATTCAAATTAATATCTGTATAGATCAGTGGTGGTAGGATTGCAGCAGGGATGGCCTAAAATAGTAAGCAGAAGCAAGTTTGAGAGCTTATGGAGAAGGAAGTTGTGCTTGCTTGCCTGACTGCTTGCCAATTTTACTCCATTTGCATTAGTCTAAAAAAAAGATAGATTTACACACAATCTACACAAGTCCTTATCTTGTTGTGTGCATCAAGTGTTCCTTTTACCAGTATCTGAGAGTATGATATTCCTTTATAACACCAATGTTTGCCTCATCTCCATGGGGATGGAGATTATCGTCACTGTATTTATGTTGGTATCTTACTGTCATAGGAATCAGTGGGAACTATACACTCTCCTTCCCAGTGGTGGGGTCTGCCCTGGCCAGGTCCTGAGCCCAACCAGGCACTGGCCTTGGCCTCGTGCCTTCCAGGGAGGCTGTAGCAGGGCCAGGAATGGCCAATGGCCAATCTTGCAGGGATGTGTTCTGGTGCTTGCTGACCCACTCCGAGGAGCAGCGTCTGCATGGATACACTCAGAGTCGCACGGCAAATCCACAGCACCATGCTCATGCACTATTGTGCACGTGTACCCCTGACGCATTTCTTCAGCCAAGCTGAGCTTAGTCCCAAGAGCTCTTGGTGGGAGTCCAGCTAAGGGCTACATTCAGGTGAGTAATTGCTCTTTTCAGAGCAAAGAAAAATTGCTCTTTTTCTTTGTATTTCTATGTGAAAACTCAACAGTTTAGTTTGATCTCACTGTTGTATGTTTAGATGTAGTTTTAATATAAAAGCATAACGTGGTTAGAAAAAGGTGATGCACTAATTCTCAGTTTGTGTTAATGACTAATAATGAAT
>NW_010449371.1:0-1622 GCF_000710305.1 Buceros rhinoceros silvestris | reverse complement strand
CACAAAGGCAGTGAGGAACTGGGGAAGGGGCAGGGGGTGGTAGTGATCTGGTCAGGCTTAGCCAGGTGCTGTGAACACCGCTTCTTACAAACCAAAGCTTCTTTTCGGTAAATTATCGGGTTTTTTCAGGTAAAGCATGGACAAAATAAGACACAGGAAAGCAATGCCATTTCCTGTGGAAAGATTGTTTCAACTTTTTGTTTTGGCAAAACCAGAATTTTTCTGTTTATAAAATTTTGTTTACAGGGCAGGGCTGTTTCCACTACCCCAACAAATCAGGTGAAGTTTGCTGTGGCTTCTGGGGCTTCTGTGGAGCTGGGAGCCTTGTGGGATTGGCTCAGAATTTTGGGGTGCGGAGGGAAGGCGAGATAAGGGGGCATTGCGCAAAAAGTGAGTTAGCCTCAGCCTTTTTCACCCACTGTCCTGCTGAGGAGCTGCTTGCTGTGTGGAGCCATAGATGTCCATCCCAGTTAGAGGAAGACCCGAGGCAACTCATCTAAGATACGTGTGACCTCTCTTGCTTCTGTAAGGCTGCAGCTAAGGAAAGAATTGCTGCCAAATACAGCAACAGACAGGAAGTCTTATCCACCTCTTTCCACACTTCCAAATGGTATGGGCCACAGCTGGGAGTAGGGTTCGTGCAACCTGCTTCGAAGTGTACCCCTCCCCGGACCACCTGCACCAGGTGCACTTCCAGCCTGATGTGACATGCTCTATCAGCCCCATGGCTCCGAGTAAGCTGTGCGGGATGTTCAACCCAAAACAGGTTTCATGCATGGTGAGTGTTCACACCCGGAGGGTTGGGGCCCAAGAGTCCATGGGACTCACTGTGCTTGAGCCCCTGCTCAATGCACCGGAAAAATGACATTAAGCAGGATGATTTCTCTTAAGTCCTTCTTGTTTTTAATGCACATGCTATATGTGCATAGGCTTTATCTGTATTGTGTGCAATCTAAAATCTCACAGAAAATCCTGCCAAAGCATACACAATATTTATCTGGAGATCAGATAATGGAAAAATACAGTGCGTTCTCTCTCTTCAAGTACTACTTTCTAGTCATGCCCACTTAACGATTACCTACTCACAGACATGGGATATCGACTTTTTGAAGGAAATACGTGGGTTTGGGTTTTTGGGGGGTTAGTGAGGGGTGTTCACTAAATGTTGATGGTGTGTCCAGCGTTCCCACCCATTTGGAGGTCCCAAATGAAAAAAAAAAACCCAAAACCACTAGAGAGCTGGAAAAGCCCTGCAAAAGCACCTATTCCCTGCTCTGTGCTTCTTACTGGTGCTTGTTCTAAGCAAGGCAAACTCCCTCCCTCCCACAGTCAGGGGTGGACGGTGGGGGCTGCACAGGCCTCTCCAATGGTGACATGGCCAGCACCAATGCCCCAGCCAGGGTGTGCCCAAATGGGGAGCAGGACCCCGCTCCTCACCACTCCCACCTGTGGAGGGGTAGGAACCCATAACGCCCTCACTCCCCTCTCTCCTCGATATTTTGAGCAGGTTAGTTTAGACTGTAGCCAGTTTCTCTCTGATGCTTTATATGGAGTCTGCGGAGGGTCTGTTGTCCCACCTCTCCCATGTTCATGTTACTTAGCTTTAGCAATGCAAGTGGCTT
>NW_010449370.1:0-1629 GCF_000710305.1 Buceros rhinoceros silvestris | reverse complement strand
TAGACAAGATGGAGAGGGAGGAGGTGGGATGAGGGGGACGGAGGGGAAAATGAAGACAGGTGGGGGGAAAGAGAAGTCATTGAGAGACTTCAAAGTAGAACAAAGAGCCATCCAGATGTGAATAATTGCTAGGTCAGCACGTTAATCACAGGCAAGGGCTACACGGCAAGCCATCCCTGGTTGCTTCACAGGGGCAAGAAGGGGAGGGGGGACAGGCAAAAAAGGAAAGATATAGAATCCAGGCTTTGATACAGCAAAGAACAAGCCTGAGAAATACATTTTCCAGGTGATTATGTGAATAATGAGCCAACCTCTGTTTTATTAAGGGCACAGGGAGCCTGTAATTGCAGATGAGCTGATGAGCTGCCGCTCCGGGGGCAGTGATGGAGGCACCAGCCTCACACACACCCTCTGCTCGCTGCCACAAAGCTGCAGCCCAACAAAAGCTCCATCTCAGCATCTGACAGAGGATTTCCTGCCGTGTCCACCACAGTACCTAAGCTTTCAGATCTTAGTGTGGTGGGAGGGAACAACGAGGGGTTTGTTCTTGTGTCTTTGAGGTGAATTATGACTCCAGCAGCCTCTATCCAAAGGTTGAGAAGATGCTGGCTCGTCATCTTTGCTTTTTTTTTTTCTTTTTTCCCCAGTCCCATGTTCTTGTGCCACAACACCAGCTGTGTTTATCTTGGTAATGTCTTTCGTCTAAATAAGGCCACACGGTTTCACTAACTACAGACAAAACACCTTCCCACGTGGCTTTTTGCTGTGTAAATAAACACCCAGCATCTAAACAGCTGGCGGTGGTGCCATGTTGCTGATGTCTGCATGTTCTGTTAATATAAAGGAAGTTTCTTAGTGTGATTGCATGAGCTGTGGTATTTTTACAGTGCAGTAACCAGTATCTCCCCATGAATCCCCTTCCACCCGCCACCTCCAGCTCCTGTGCCAGGACCTTAAGAAGTTTGGGGTGGTCACTCCCCTATTAGATCCTTCTCAGGAGCTCCCTGCTCCAGCTGGGACCTCAACACTGGCAAAAAAACTTACTAAAGAGGTTCCCCCTTTAGCAACTGGACTGTCCACCTGCATCCCAGCCAGAGCAGTTTGTGCCAAGGACCTTCCAGACTGTATCTCACCTGCTCTGAAGACTGCAGTGAGACCTCAGACCTTTCAGCCACAAAACCAAGCAGGTCAGGTGTTTGGATTTGTAAAGGAAGGGCAGAGACCTTGAGACTGACCCCTGAGAGTCTTGATGTGATCGTCCTTTAACGTAATTTTTGAGACACTGTTAGACACTTGTAGGGAATACAAAGATAGCGGGGGGCTACAGAGACTGGAGGTAAGACTAGAAGAGAGCGGACTGTCTTATCTAATAATTATTACCTGAGAAATGGACAGAGATAATGGTCTATTTTTGGACACCCAATTTTCAGAAAGATGTAGACAAGCTGGGAAGGATTCAGAGGAGAGAGGGGAAAATGTTAAGGTACCTAGAAAAAAAAAATAGCTGTAAGGAAGCTTTCAGAAGAGGCTGAAAACTAGAAGCAGAGACTCTTGTTCAGTAGAAGGTTTAAGAACAAAGGTTAGACAAGTTCAAAACATCCCACTCCAAGCTCACCTGGGCCCATTAAG
>NW_010449369.1:0-1619 GCF_000710305.1 Buceros rhinoceros silvestris | reverse complement strand
TTATTATTATTTAAATTACAGCCAAGAAGACTGCATGAAAATCTTAATCCTGATATCAATGGGAAAGTTTACATAATCAATGGAGAATAGCTGACACATAAGGTTGTCTGCATTAAGATTCTTTACGTTCAAGCCAGCACAACTGCCTGAACTACATTGAACTATTTAGACATAATGGTCTCTCAGACCTGTAGTATTACAGTCATTTGATCAAGACAACAGGTAATCTAATTTTTGTCTTCTGCTCTTACCTTTTCAGGACCTGAGCGTCGTAACTAAACACATTTTTGAGCACACAGTTTAGGAAAAAAATTGTAGGATCTGAAAGCAATAAATAGCTTTCAAAACAGAACTGAATCTGGTTTTAATTTGTTTTGCAAAATTTTAAACATCTATTCTAAAGAAAATAAGGAGCTAAGTGTTAATTTGGTATGTAATGGATCCTGAGCTATCCATTTAAAAATCTTGGAAGAAATAGTGTGGTAAAACAGCTTACTTAAAGTGGCAGAGCCTTCTTTTGTTTGTTTTTTAAATGAAGCACACTTTCGGTGACAAGAGACTTCTCAGTTAAAGTGCAGTCTCCTACTCTAAATGTATCGAACTTGATGAGACCAAACACAAAGTCTGTGCTACCCCTGGCACCATCAATCAAAGTGCTAGGCAGGAAAACATAGCATGTTAAGCTTCTTGACCGAGAACTCCTCTCATGTGCCTGCTTACTGAGATGTGCAATGCATGCTGATGCACCTGTGGATGAGGAAAAGTAGTGTGATAAGCTGATGATTTATTTCTTTGAGATCGACAAAATATTGAAAACTGTGACAAATGAGAGATCTAGTGGGACTAAGAAACATTTTATTAAAAAAATCAAAGGCCTGATTACCTTATCTTCTGTAATTTATCACTCTCTTCTCTAAAGACTTATCATCTTTGCAAGACAATCTCAGAGGTCTAGAAAATTTCTGTAAATTTGCCTTCTAAAACTGAAATATTACTTGTACCATATGTAAGGTTATTCCAGAATTTAGGAATTGAGTGCAAATGAAAAACCATTATGTTGAAAAGCTCTTTTTCCTTAGAGGACAGCAAGTACCAGAAATATATTTTATTTACTTAATGTCTTTACTCAAAACTATACACAGCAATATGAATTTGGGTGGGTTTTTTTTATATTCACCAAATCAACGAGTAGATATACTTAATATTATGGAAACTGAAAAAGCATCGGCATGACCTGGTGGGCATAAGAACTGTAGGAGTGGAAGAACTCAAGGTATTCCTGAAGAGAAAAATCTAGTGAGTAATAAATTGTGATTACTAGACATAAGAACTTGCTGGATGACCTGCTTAGAATTTTTTTTCCTTCTTGTAGAGAACCACACAGATATGAAAAAAGCAAAAGAAAACACCCTCAAAAATCTCAGTGGTTTTATTGTCTCTGCCAGAATGCTGACTGAACTGGGCTTGAAAACATGGCATTACTTTCCTGCCATTCAGATGTTTGTTTTCATAATTAAAAGGCAATTATTTGGGGGTTTTGACTAAACTTCTCTGAAACTCATATTGCTCTTGAATCTCTAAAAAATATATTATTTAAATTCATCATGGCTTGGCTTCGC
>NW_010449368.1:0-1597 GCF_000710305.1 Buceros rhinoceros silvestris | reverse complement strand
CACCCCAAAGACCATGCTGGCCTCCAGAGAGTTCAGTCACCCCTCAGAAATATTTCCACAGTGAGGATGAAATGCTGTCATAGCTTTCCAGCCAGCTAATTTTAGCAGCTCCCAGTTCACTGAAGTCTGATGGCTCAGCCAAGGAAGTAAAATTACACATCCTGAATGAAGGTCTCTTTCCCCAGTAGGATTTTCCCATCAGTAACACACACACACAAAAAGTTACTGTGGGATGAAAAACGAAACTCAGAGTTGTTGACAATAAATTTCCCCTCATCTTCCAATATCATCTTCCTCTAATTAACAACGGCTACCGTGAATCTACGGCGTACACAATCGCCAGCACAAGTTCAGTTTCCTTACGTGCTATGGTGGTTTAACCTATGGCTTTTGTCACTATTTTAAATTACTGTTATCTGAAAATGTCTTTTATTTCAAGTATTGTTTTTATAACAAGTTCACGAGAGATGCCTAAGTCTCATGCAGGATGAAGGTTGTTGCTTTAAAAGCTTTTGGAGAATAAATTAAAATGCTTATTTAGAAAAAAGGAAGGTTCCCTTAAAATAAAAGCAGGCGGTGCATGCAAATTTCCTGCAGCATTTTGCAGTCGGGCTCAGCCCAGTATTAGGCAGTAATTTTCTAGGAGGCGAGAAGCTATTCTTATCTAAAAAAATACAACCAGCTATTTGTACATCAAAGACACAATTGCAATCAGCGGTTTGAGGAAATGTATTTGATTTAAACAAAACGAAACAAAACACAAGAAAAAGCCTCTTGTGTATCTTTTTTTCTTTGGCTTCAGCTATCAACATTTTAATTATCTTTTTAAGACCAAGTACTAGATTTGGCTGCCAGGCCATAATTTAATTTACTCCTTGGATGAAGCCTGAGTTCAAACTTCCAGTCAAATGCCAAAAAATGCCTTGTTGAACTTTCACTTAAAACCACACGGGACAGTACAAAATACAACTTTGTTAATAAAATACAGAACTACAAAGCAAAGAGTGTGCATTCCATTTTTCCAGAGGATCTATAAAATAATCAAGCTTTTGTCTGTCTGCTCGTCAGCTAAGCTTACCCGGAACAGGAGGGATTTTCAATAGATAGTTACAAGTGAATGACTCTCGGTATCGGTACGTGTGTAAGCGTGTAGAACCCTATCACCATCGATCAGGGGACCGGTGATGGCAGTGACGGGGGTGTTCAGCACCTGACAGATCAGACCACATTTCAAGCTCTACAAGGAGACACTTACTGCTGATGGTCTGTGCCCATCTTCCCACAGTTTTTCACTACACAAACCCAACTGCTGGTCTTCCAAGTCATACCCTCAGCCGGCTGTGGGGGCACAAACCAGCGAGCGCTGCTGGCCACAGTCCTTGGTGGCCTAGGCTGTGAGACCAGTGTCACAACAGTCAAGGTGTTCCGGCTCGAGAGCTCCTAGGTGAGAGAAGGATCAACTTCTTTCTGCCCCATCTTGCCTTGCTTTCTCTGGCTGGTTTTCAATCCTGAGTCCTTTCACTCCCCAAAGGGATCTCACCTGCTCCCGAAAACATTTGTCTTGCTTTGGGTTTTGTCACTTTCCTTTTGTATTCAG
>NW_010449367.1:0-1605 GCF_000710305.1 Buceros rhinoceros silvestris | reverse complement strand
AAAAAAAAACCCATTAACGGATGGACGATGAAATGCAGTGCATGACCTACAAGATTTACAGCTCTGTGGGGAAAGCACGTGGGGCATCACCCATCCAGCAAGCAGGACACAAACCGAAGCCTCACCTGATGTGGGCCAGCAGCACAGGGACCGAGGCAGTGCCTGGAGCGCAGCCTGCACTGCTGTAAGGGGGCTTGTACCTCAACCACTGCTCATCAGCCTCATGGCAGAGAAGCCTCCTGATTTACACCAGGGCCTGAGGATGTGACCCAGTCACTTAACAGAGCCTCCTCTGCTGGCCTTCTCCCAGTCCCTGCATACAAAACACTTTGCAAATGAAGTGTGAAGATAATATGCTTTATCATAGGCATTTATTACTGCTGATTGTTGTATAAATCTCCCTCCATTCACATACATATACATAAGGTGTATATAAATATGCAGTATCCGGCAGTACCCAGAGCCTTTTTGACTATGTCAATGTCGCCCCCATAAAGATAGTGGGAAATGATTCATAATATTTATATGACAGACATGATATGAACTGTAATAGCCTGTTGGGATCGAGAATATCCATAGGTCTCTGTCAGCTGCAAATGTGATTTAAATATTATATATGTGGCAACTGTAGCGTTAGTAATATGATAGCTGTTATTGATAGTGGTCATAAAATGCAGTAGTTTTGCACTGAAGAATGTGAAAAATAATCTAGTGGTTTTCCTAATGGTCTTCCCAGCGATGCACTGAAAGGAAGTGTACTTCCAATGCCTCCTTTTTCAATGCCTCCTCCTCCTCCTCCTCTCCTCCCCCCACCCCAAATTACCATCACGTTCTATCAGATTACTGCCAGGGCCATATTTTACTCTTTTGATGGCAGGTTGTGGCATCTCATCCTCCTGGGTCTGTCTGGGAGGCTGGGGAGGGCAAGGGGTCCCTGCAGAGCCCCGAGGCTGCACGTGCTGGAGCAGCGGGAGAGGAGCTCAGAGGAGAAGCTGGTGCCACGCTGGGTGAGATGTTTATCCAGCAGACTGAGGCAAGATTGGACCCTCCTCTGCTATGGCAAAGGGTCCTCAGCAAGCATAAATCAGCATAAATCAGTATAGCCCTATTAAAACAACACAGCTACACCGATTTATGCTCATTAGGCTTCCCGGGGCAGGGCTTTGGCACCCAGAACTGGGTGCTTCTTCGCTCCACTGGCCTTCTGTGCCCAAAGCCTGCCCCAGCCAGGGGTCAGCTGGAGGACTGCAGCATTGCAGCCTTCCCTGCACCAGTTCAAAGCAGTGGGGGACAGCTGAGCTGAATGCAACTTTGACTCTCCATATGCACCTACAAGAGCACACCTAGGCACAGAAACGCTGAGGTGACACCAGTGACCCTAAGTCGTTTACTACGTGTCCATCACACACATCCACAGAAGGCTGGTGGCTTTGCACTGCAGCAAAAGGCTCCTCAGGGCACAGCACAGAGACTGAGGAGAGCTGAGGGACCCCTGTCCACAAAACCAGACCCACGTCTGAGCAAAGACAGCATCCTTCCATCACTACCAAAGAATGAAAGGTCCCCCTCCCTCTGGCTGCTAGCCCACCTTCATCTCCTCCCATC
>NW_010449366.1:0-1616 GCF_000710305.1 Buceros rhinoceros silvestris | reverse complement strand
AAGCCATTGGTTATACTTTTCATTAGCTCTTTGCACATTCATTCCTTCTCTACCCTTCATCTGTATGAATACAACTATAAAAGACAATACTCATGAAAGATCTTTTTAATATAATTCATAGAGAAAATGAGTTAATGAAAATTGAATTTACCAAATAGAAATCTGAAAAATCAGAGTATGTCAAAGAGCAAGCTACGCTGCAGCTGCAGCTTCAATCCATTTGAGGTGGATGTGTTTGTAGCATCTTAAACACTGTGGGTGCACTAGCTGCTGGAACAGTTAAGCCTACAGCAGTACTATAAGGTTCTTCCATGCTGCTTTATCTGTAGAATATGTTTTTGTCCCTTAGAGAGGGACACTCCCTGCACATTCATGTTTATAAAAAGCACACTTATATAGGTTTTTTGTTTGTTTCTTTGTTTGTTTAATTCCAAGGCTGCATCAATTCACAGCAAAGCTGACTTCGTAATTGTGTAATCCCTCAGACTGCGTTCAAGAGAGGCGTGGAGTTCATGTGCGTTGCAGTATGACATGCTTTACTCTTACTCATTCCTTTACTTAGAAGATCATTGCTGAATATTAATTATCTTCTTTGCTGAGAGACACGTGGAATTATCGTGATTCCAAATGGTGCTACCAATATTAGTAGGAAACACACATTACTGATATTATCCTGTGTTCATTAACAAGGTGGGTGTAAGTATGAAGGCCATAAAAAAATAGCCACATAAAAAAATCATTTACTGCATACTTTAATTATAAATTTAACCAATGTGGGTTTGTCAGGAAAGGAATATCATTGAATGAAGAAATAAAAATATTAGTTTGGAGAAAATGTATGTCAATTTTAAATGAAATATTTTCAGCTTATGACATTAATTTGGAAAACAATTTGGAAATTTTTCCTCAAGTTCCTAATCTTTGGTTATTTTACAGCCAGGATGTACTTCGGCTTTGTCCTGACTGATCTTGTAAACTAGACAGATCTTACACTAAAAACAAGCTAGGTTGTCTCTTGAGTACTACTGAGGGCAGGAAGTAGTGGACATGTAGTGCACTAATCTTTAAAACTGAGATAGATACATGACAAAATCAATTCTGCTCTGCGACAGGAGGTCTGGTATTTGATCAGCTTAGTGTGGAGACCAGTACAGTCTGATGCTTGCAGAACTTTAGAAGTTTGCAGTGGGATGGAACTACTGCACAGATTAAAAAAAAATAAAAGCATTCCTCAGGTGATTGTTGAAGTTTCCTTTTCAAGGGTGTTTTGAGATCTCCTGGTATGCCAGGATAATGCCAAGGTTACAATGCTCTCCAAGCAGCACAATATCTCAAAGGTTTTCAAAACAGAAGCAGGTAGTTTGAATTATTGTGCAGCTTCCCTGGAAGATGATTTGGATGTATCTATTGCAATTACTCCCCCCAGCCATTTGTTCCATACTGAGTCATGGAACCTTTTTCCAGGTGTCAAATATTTCCAGATCTTTTGTTCGTTCATTGATGTACATCATCTGCTGTTATTACTGCAGCTTCTACTGCTGTTACGAATCTTGAAAAAAATTTTCAGCATGTCCTATTCTCTGTCTCTTCTTAGTCGGATAAATACATGGCCTCTC
>NW_010449365.1:0-1611 GCF_000710305.1 Buceros rhinoceros silvestris | reverse complement strand
CCGGGGCTCCGGGGCAGGGAGGAGGAGGAGGGCGGATGGAGACACAAACAGCGCGGAGAGGGTTCAGCACAGCTGAATCCTCCTGCCCAGCTCCGACCACCAGCAGAGACTGAGTTCGGTGGGCGAACCCTTTTAGTGCCACCTTTCCGAGGAGCGGGTCAGGGAGACAGCACAACCGCAGCTGGCAGCGACAGTTCCCACCTCCACTCGCTTCTCCTGCACTCTTTTTTTTTTTAATTGGCTTTCCTGAAGGAGAGAAGGAAGGAATGAGCTATCGCAGCAAACGTAAGTCCTGGAACCTTTCCCAGGTCAGAGCTTTCCCCGAGCTGCTGGGGCCCAGCTGCCTCTCTGCATCAGCTGAGAGGAGGCCAAAAATAAGGGAGAAAATCCACACTGCAGCGAGAGGGTGGCTCTGCGGGAAGGTAAGGACAGAGAAGCAGAGGAGCTGACAGGACTGACTCAGGGAAGGGGACGTTTGGGCATTAGTCTGACAGGGGACTCGTTACCCTTCCCTTTTTTTGTGGGCACTGCTCTTGCTACACCAAACCCCAGGGAAATCATTGGACTCCAGGGAAGGGGGTGAATAAAGCTGTTCTGAACCAGCCCTTGGTCTGGAAATCTGTGTGAGTCCTGTCAGCGTGAAAGGGGGAGGCAGCTGTATCTGTGAAGGCCCTGGGATCACTCTTTGCCTCTAGATTCTTAAATAACACCCACAGATAACACCCAGGGGGACCTGAGCACCGAGGCTCTGGTGATGCAAATAGAAGAAAACTCCAGGTAGGTCAGACGTGCAGCACGCGGTGCTCTGCAGACCAAGCAGTGGCTGGTCTTTATTCTCCTCATTGCTCATCCGAGGGATGAGGAGCTGCACAGCTCTACCAGCCAGCGAGGGCTGAGCTCTGCCTTCCTGAAACTGATACTTTCCCTTACAAGCTCCATCCTCGGTCTTGTGAAGCTTTGCCAGACTTGTAATTGTTCAGGCTGAAATCTCTGTGGAGTATTAACCTGCAGCTGGACCCCTGGGGAAAAGTTCGGCTGAAGTAGAGCAGCTGCTGCAAGCGGGGTCTGGAAGAAAACACCCTTGCGACAAGCCTGGCGACGGGCCACATTCCAAACTGCTGCTCGAGGAGGCAGCGATGTGACGACCCCCCTGAACACAGCTCTGCTCTGGCTGGTCCCACCTGTGACGGCAGCCCCGCACCTCCCAGCTTGAGGGGCTGGGGAGGACGCCAGGAACACCAGTGTCAGCACACAGACAGCTCCGTGGCTTTGGTTAAACGGTGCTGGAGAGCAGTGACTGGCCTTGAAAAAGCAGGAGGTGACAAAGGCCAGCACCGGCTGGTGAGAAAAACACAACGTTCTGATCTGTGGACGTTTGACTCGGCAACACTGACGTGATCCCCACCGAGGACCCTCTGAAGAGATGCTTTAAAAGACATTTGTTGAGTATGGAAACAGCAGAGAACAGAAGGGCACATCAAAATGCCTTATCAGGACCAGGACAGCCCCACTCAGACCTCGGGCTAGGACAGGGTCATCTCTGGGACACCTCACACTCGTGAAGAAAGCCCCTCTGCTGCGTTCTGCTCTGGGGAGACCCCCCTGCAGGGC
>NW_010449364.1:0-1589 GCF_000710305.1 Buceros rhinoceros silvestris | reverse complement strand
TTTGTTTTGTTTTGTTTTGTTTTGTTTTGCTATAGTTTGGTCCTATCCTGCCAAAGTTATTTCAGGTAGTTTCAAGTACAGTGTTAGGTAAAGTGCATGCTAACAGATTTTCAGATCTGTTTAAATAATTTAGCATCATATTTAAAATTTCATTTCAACAAATGTTTGTCCAGGAAGACTTGAAATCACTTTGCATGAGTGTTTGAACCAGTCTTACAGTCTGAGCATGCATGTGTCACAGCAAATCTATCACAGAAGGGGCAGTGGTTCAAGGAAAAGTGAATTTACTTTTTTTTCTTTTTTTTCCCTTTTTTCTTTTCTTTTTTTTTTGGTGGGCTGTTCAAGAAAGCTCCTTTTTTGTGCTTGATCTTTTCTAGCACTTGTCTTTCTCAGCTCAAATGCTTTTATGATCTATGTAATGCCCCTGGTGTTTATTCAAAATGGAATTTGTTGTGCAGTGCCAAGATTGAGGGTCTCAGAAAAATATATGGTTACTTGTTTCCTCCACACCCTCTTCAAACTGAAACTGAACCCTGTGTCATCTTTTAGTGGAAAGTTTTTGGTTTGAGTTTGTTTTTAATTCTTGCTTGATCGACCACAGTGCACTCATCAGGTAATAAAACACCTTTTAAAAGAAATACTTGAGGCTATATCTACTGAACTCCACCACCATTAAATATTTATCGATACAATAGTGCACGTTTCAGTGTGAAACACACATCAGGCACTGCAAATTTAATAGTTTCCAGAGGAGGAATGGAAAGGGGGAAAAAAAGGAAAGAAAGGAAAAAACCTCCCAGAGCTTTTGCTGTTTCAAGAACTGGACTTAACAAATAAATAGTTCATGATGTGCCAAAATTGAATTGCCAAATGATTGACCACATCCTATATTGCACAAGGAAAAAGCCGCTGTTGTTTTTACAACTGTGTTTCATTCAGCGTTTGACTTCATTGTGTAAATATTATGGAGCTGGCTCTTCAAAATTAACCTTTATTATAGATTAGCTGCAGACAGGGTGGGAGAGGGAAGGAAGCAGAGAATTCAGGGGACAGAAGAACCCCAGAAAGTCTTAATCCCATATTTCCTGAACTGAAACTGCTGAAGTCTAAAAAAACGTTATAGGGAACAAAGAAATATGTTTTAAAAGCTGCATGCTCTTACATCTGAAAAGCAAAGAAGAAAAAAAGAGTATATATATTTTCAAGCACTAGATGGAATTTCATAGACAAAAGAATAGTATGTTACTAGAATTCTACAGCTGTGGAAATTTTTTAGATTCATTTTTCCAATCAGCACTTTCAAAGGATATTTAACTGCTTTGAAAGCATTTTCAAAAAAAGTTAACAACTTAAGAACCACTGAATACTTCGGTGCAATTTCAGTTTCCAAGGCTCTTCGGTGCGTTGGAAAATTACTTGTGAGCAGCAAAGCAGAAAAGCTGGGCAAAGAAATCCAACTTCCATTTTACATTTTGGTGATGCTTTCATCTTGAACTCCTTGCACTGATAATCATGGACTCATAGAATCTTTTAGGTTAGGAAAGATCTTTAAGATCATGGAGTCCAAACATAAACTTAACACTGCCAAG
>NW_010449363.1:0-1598 GCF_000710305.1 Buceros rhinoceros silvestris | reverse complement strand
TCTCTGAGGCAGCAAGGCCCTGTGGCTCAGCCCCAGGCAGAATTACCAGGCTTGGAGGTAGGTGAGGCCTGGGTCTTTTTGGTACCTGCTCCCTGGAGCTGTGAGCCTTCACATGCCGCATGCTGGGCCTGGTGCAGAAAAGGCAACTGACTGTTGACTTTTTAGAGAAGGCGCCCACAGCATTAATGAGCAGTGCTTCTGTTAGGCTCTCAGTGGGTGACAGTGCATCGTGGAGAAGGCAGGACAAGTCTTAAAGCAGTGACTTTGAATAACACCTTTCCTTCAAGTTTTTCTTTCTCTGATTGATTAATTGTTGCTATTCAGGCAATTTCCTGGGCTTTTACTCTTGGACCTCAGCAGCACTTCTGACCATTTGAAAGTGATGCTGATTCCAGACATTGCTAGGAAGCACCTTCCCAAGTGTTTACAAGGTGTTTCTGTTTTGGGTTCTTTGAAGAGCATTTTTCACAATTAGCAGGAGTAACGTCCTGCCTTGGAGCTAGGACTTGAGTATTCCTTCTCCACTGTCATCCGTTTTGCTGGCTTTTGGCTTCCTAGCCTTACAGTGACTGGATGATCTGTTTGAGGGCATGAAAGGGTACCTTTGTGTCTCGCTGTGTGTTGTACAGTGCCATTTTCACTGTCTCCAGCTGAGATGCTCCCCATCTCTCCAGGTGAGGGTTCATTGCATCTCAGTATGCTCAGATTTTGCTTTTCCCCTCGTTGTTTAAGTTGGGTTCATTAATCTGTTTCGCTTGTTCTCTTTCTGACATTCTTGCACCTTCTCTTCCACTTCTTTCCTGCACCAAAAAGATAAAGGACAGCAGCACCACAGCTACATCCCAATATTTCCACTGTTTTGTCCTCTTCAGTGCTCATTTGCCAACTGAGGCACGCTGAAGGAAATTGGTCCAGTTTCTGGAAGGAAGTGCACAGCTCCCAGTACCATGTGAACTTGACTCCATAGGAAGAGACCAACAACAGCAGACCTAACAGAGGTCTTTCAGACTTGCCTGCACTGGACTCCCTTTTCATGCGTTATACAAACACAGCTTCCATTTGCTAATCCTCAGTTTTAGCTATTCTTGCTCTGTGCCTTGTGCTTTTCTAACATCTGTGTTTCCCAAAAAAAGTTTTGTTTAAGGGCTTAAATTCTCTAGGCTTTTTACGCTCACTGCATGAGAGAAGTGTGTAGTGTCAAATGAACAGTTCCCTTTTGGGATGCTGTGAATGCAGTAATGATGTGACGCAGTAATGTGGCAGTCTGAAAAGCTGCTTCATGGTTTCTATGTTCAACTTCTTCCATAAACTTTAACAGCCAGTTTGCAGGCACAATGCTAGACTCAGATCAGCAACACTTGGGTGTGAAGTAAGGATGGAAGGTGAATTTAGCTAATAAACCTTGGGGCGTCCTTATTTTTAGCTATTTTCTTTTAAGTCAGAGGGCATATGAGCTCAGTGTTTGCCCTGAGCGCCTGGAGTCAGACCAGCAGGAGCACGGTGGGTGCTTGTATTTGAAACCACAGTGCTTCCTACTGCTCTTTGTCACCGGTTTGGCCAAGGTAGGAGCCAAGGTCCAGGTGACAATAGTACCTTCC
>NW_010449362.1:0-1598 GCF_000710305.1 Buceros rhinoceros silvestris | reverse complement strand
CCTAACAGGGATCCAAGTCTTCCTTATTTAGCACTGATGCCACTTCACATCCATCTCAATAAAGCCAGTCATTATCACCTTTAAACTAAGCCTGCTCACAAAGCCGCGGGGCTGGGCTCCAGAGCAGGCTGAGGTTTCGCTTAGTGAGAGGTACTAGGAGACAAAAGCCAGTGTGGTTAAGAAAAATCCCCCCAGATAACAGGAACCCTTCCACCGCCGGGCTGAGGGCTGAAAGGTTGGTTTTTCTTTGTTCTCGCCACACAGGAAGGCCCCAGACTCAAACAGGACAGCCTATGGCCTGGGCTCCCAGGAGGAGATTCCTTGTTGCTGCAGCTGGCCTCAGAAACCAGACAAGCTGGTCCCTGATGCAGGGAATTCCTCTGCTAGACTGGAGTTACTGAAAATAATTTCCTATGAAAAGCTGATCAAGCTCAGTCAGGAAACACGCGGGAGAGAGGAAAGGAACATACTGGGGTGCAGCCAGCTTTATCAGAAAGTCAGTGACGTGTTAGATAAAGACAAGATAAAGACAACTCCACCATTGTTTTATTATTCTTTGAAGTCAAAAGGACCAAGTCTGAATGCTTCCCTGCAGGAGAGAGGGACCCAATGCCGGTGGAAAACACCGAAGTATAATCGAAGGAGCAATTATCTTCAAACTCCAGCATCTTGTCTAGTTTGTTTTGTGTAACCACAACCTGCTGGAGAGGGACACGCAGGCACTGCCCCACATGCAGTGTCAAGGCTGGTGGGACAGATGATTCTTTTTCCTTTTTTTGAGGAGAACCTGAGGTTTAAACCCCTGCCTTGAGCCCTGCACACATATTTCACCCTATCTTTGTTTGCAATATGCCTCATATGTTTGTCTAAGCATATGGTGCAACAGTCTTCATCTTTACTCAGAAAAACCAAGGTTGCACAACACGAGTGGCTCCAGAATATGGCACCGTTCGATTTTCAGGTTAGAGTTCACAGACAAATGACAACCGCAGTAACAGCAAAGCCAAAAAAGAAGTCAGCAATTAGTCAGGAGACTTAGGACTTGACCAGATTACAGACCTGGCTACCCTGCTTTTAAACATGAGCTGTGGAGATATCGGAACCACAGCTAGAAGTAGATGCATTTCTGAGTGGCAAGCAGCACTGTACCTTTATGGATGCGGTTAGCACGCCTGAAATGAGAACAGGGGCCCAGAACTGTGGTCACGTCTCTGAGCCCAGCGGCTCCTTCGACCAAGGCTCTACGCCCAACACACAAGCTCTTTGCTTACAAGACAGCAACTTCACAACTGCCGACTGGTGAACACATCCCAGCCACTACACCTCAAAAAGGAGCTAAAACTGCAAAGCTCCTACTTACACCGCCCTCAGAAGACCTTCATCTGAGGCTTGAAAGGCTGCGAGATGGTACCTGCTTGCTTCTCCCACTGCGTGCCTATCAGGTTTAACCTCCCCCTCCTTGTGCCCACTGGGACTAGCCCTCACAGCGGGCTTGGAAAGAACCCTGAAGAGTTAGAGTCTGTTCTTCCCAAGCACCTTCTGAGAGCCACTGGCAGACAGACCACCTCTGGGATCACAGAAAGGTTTGGGTTGAAGGG
>NW_010449361.1:0-1594 GCF_000710305.1 Buceros rhinoceros silvestris | reverse complement strand
GAATGCCTTAGACTGTACTTAGTCACTCAAATAACAAGCGATGCCAGGATGTCAGGGCCTCAGCCCCTGCTGCTGTAAAATCGGTGGTACTGCCTTAATGACATATTACTCCCCTATGAGAGCAACCTAAATAATTTCACTCCGTTGTGGATAAATTTGCCTCTCTTCCTTATTTATTTTACTCCTGAATGAGAGCCTTCACTAAGTCAAGAAAGAGTTGATTTATGAACTAGACCCTGTGTATCCCCTTGGGCCTCACAAATCCTTTCATGCATTTTTTTTCTCTAAAGCTATCCCAGTAAGGGCACCAGTATAAGTAAGCTACGGCTATTTGAAGAAACTGTTTAGGCAGCTGACTGTAAAATCTCAAATTGTATTTTAAATCCAGTTCGCACTTGTGGCCATGGCATTCAGAGACAAAAGGATCTTTGTTTTCTGTTTTGGTTCCCAGTTATGGTTCAAGAAGATTACCATAGCCAAAACCCATACCACAATGCTGTCCACGCTGCTGATGTCACACAAGCTATGCACTGCTATCTGAGGGAGCCCAAGGTAATGACAACCTTTAGGACTGATGTTGCTTTCAGATAATGTTCAATTTTTTTCCTAAGATTAAAAAAACCCCAAAAAGCTATTTTTAGATAGTGAAAAGTTATTGCGTGCTTGAAGTCAGTAATGACTCAGTAGCGGAGTCTACAGATTAGAGACATTTCGGACAAGCTACTGGAGTCACTTACCGTGCAGGCAACATGTCGAAGTGCTGTCGTATGAGCTCTAGCTACCATGACTGCATGTACCAGCCACCCACCAGTGGCTGCAGTCCTCCCAGCAGAAGGCAACACATGCCTATGCCTCAGTCACCTCAGGGCATGAGCCCCCCACACCAATATTTCAAAATACCAAATTGGTCAATGCAACACCAGAAGAGGGGAAAACGGTCCCTCCGACTGGGTCTTCCAGCTTTTGACTGCTGCAGCAAGCCCTCGCAACGCGAGGGTGTGACGTTGCTTTGTGCATTACTGGAAGGCACTGTAATGCTGAGCTGCAGTATAAGAATACAACTAATCTTTCCTGGCTTGATTTAAATGAAATGAAGTTCTACTAAAACTTAGCAAACTGTTAAACCAAAATGTAGTAATGGTGAGGACATGAGCAGACCTCAGCTTTCCTGTATTTCCATCTCCTGCAAGATCTGCAAGTCCCTTCCGTCAAGAAGTGTGGAGGAGAGCCAACATCCAGAATCTGACCACACCGCTCCTCATTTCAGGGCACCTCTTTGAGCTCATTGACCTGTACTCTGTACAGCCTTATTGGGCTGGTAGTAACTACGTCACTCGCAGAAACAGAAAAGGTTGAGACTTTTTTTTCCAGTGATAACAAAATTTGCCTCTGAATTGTAAGCTGTATAGTGGAAAAAGATCTGGGCAGGTTTTCAAACTTGGGTGTCTGAAATTAGAAAGGTAAATTATGTTCTCTAATAAAATAGCTGTATTTGATCTGAAATATCTAACAGCCGGGTTTGAAATTTCAAAAGTTTACAAACTCTGCATTTTACAGCACAGTGCTGCTGTGCTAGAAAAATGAAGCCTGATGC
>NW_010449360.1:0-1598 GCF_000710305.1 Buceros rhinoceros silvestris | reverse complement strand
GCCAGCCCCAGCCCATGTAAGGGCTCTTAATCCCAAGGGCAGCGTGCCCCGGGCTGCTGGTGCCTGGCTCTCCTTGGCACGCGTGCAGCACCAAACACACTTGCCAGGAGGGCACCCCGGCTGACTTGGTGAGTTGGTGTAGCTGCTGCCTTTGAGCTGTGCTGGGCACCGAGGAGCAGCCACCAGAGAAGAGCTCCTGTTCTCCATCCCCCCTTACGGCAGTGCCAAGACCCTCTTCCTCTGACCTCTGCTCTCCGGTCTGACCTTCCCTGGGCTCTTCTCAGCTGCTCGCCCTACAGCCCTGCTCCGTGTCGTGACCCTACGTCCCTGGTGAGTTTTTGCACTTGGCCTTCAGCCCCGCCGTGGGCTGCGTGGCCAGGTTTGTGCAGCACTAGATGGCAGGAGTCAGTCGCGCAAGAGGGTGAAGAGTGTCTCCCTCTGAAAATACACTGAAGCTGCCGAGGTGGAAATGTGCCAACTCACTCGTTGCTGCGCGGACCAGGATGGGCTTAAGCAGCGAAAAATCCCTTCTTCAGCCAGACTTTAGGACTCTGCCTTCTGCCTTTCCAGCAATCCAGGAGAGCCCTGCTCGAGGAGGTGGGATTTGGCAAGGCTTTACAAACGAGGCTGGTACTTGCCTGGTGAATCTTGGCTCCCATTTTGGACGTGACCAGAGTGCTGGTTTGGAAGTGGGGTTGTTGTGTGGTTCCGATGCCTGCGATTTCTTTGGGGGATGTTTCTGCTGAAAGCTGTGTCTGGGTACCGCTGCTGCTGTACCCATGAGCTGCTGCACTGAGGAGCATCACCCCAGCAGTCCTGAGAGCCAAGCTGCAATAACAGCAGATTTTTACACACCCTCTGCCCATTCTGCATTTAAATGTCATCTTTAGCTGCCCAGCAAACTTCCCCTTGCTTAGACTTCTGCAATTCTGCCCATTCAGGCCCTGTTTCCCAAGTGATGAGGAAAGCAAAGGGCTAGAGGGGCCGGGTGTCTGCTTGAGGCACTTTGCTGCATTTCCAGCCCGTGCCCATCCCTGCTGGCACAGCTCGGACAGGCAACACTGGCTCTGCTGTACAGCCGTTTAAGTGAGAGGCACATGGAAATACTGTATTGCTCTAAGTCTTGCTGTAACTTCTTGCTGCGACTTTGCCTTTGGAGATGCTCTCGGTGGCTGGCAGCAGCTGTCACATATCCCACTCCCTAATGGTGTTTCCTATCGAGCGCACACCGGTGCTGCTGTAACCTTTCTGTAGTTTGTGCTGTGATGTTATCGGGCCAGAAACCTGAGTGAGAGACAGATGATGCAAAATCAGTCTCTGGAGCACCTGAAAGAGAGAAAGATTGGTACCAAATGTTGTAGCAGCAACAAAAGAAACGGAATCCTCCAATTCTTTGCCTTGGAAACTCCTCCTGGGATGGAGATGAGTTGCTTTACCTCTTCGAGGCTGAAAGAAATGGGGACAGGAGTAGACCAGCCTGTGCTCTGCATGCCAAAATCTGGACCGGAGGAGCTGCTGCGGAGTAAACACAACAAAGCTGGACTGTGCTCCAGGGAGGTGAAGATCTGAGCAGAGAGCAGCCTGTCCCCCGCGGCTGC
>NW_010449359.1:0-1596 GCF_000710305.1 Buceros rhinoceros silvestris | reverse complement strand
TCTAGATCATCCAGAAAAGCGTAGCACATTCCCTCTGGTGTCTGGAGAAACACAGTTAGATCCTTTATGTTTGCACGTTACTATGTTTTTGTCACACATTGCTTACTACAATGTCATTTAATTCTACTTTTAACAGATAGGCTGACATTCTCTTTCCTGTTGTAGCTCCACATTTGGACAGAAATACCCAACAACACAGTAGTGAAACACACAGTCATGGCGGGGTTGGACGAGATGACTTCCAGGTGAAGGATGTGGGTGCAGAAATTTGATATATCTCCATAAGGAACAAGGACTTTGAAACGACAGTTTCCACAGCATATTTAGCAATCCATGCTCTGGAAATGAATTATTAAATTAAAAAAATGTTTTTTAAAAAAGTGACCTAAGGCTAGTGTGGGTCAAAACTTGGCATTTTCTTTCTGTGGGAAATCCTGACATTTCCAGGCAGTTTTTGTTCTGGATTGGAAGAAAGCTTAAAAAAGTTTTACCTTTCCTGAAACTCTGAAAATATTTTGTCCTGAAAAGCTCAAAACACTGTTTTTCACTTTTTTTGAACCAAATGCAGCAGAGATATGCTCACTGTAGGGGGGTTGTCCTCTCAGACAGCTGCCAAGTCTGAAGTGCAATGGTGTCAGAGGCGACTCCGCAGCACCCCGTGGTCTGCTCCTGCGAGGTATGGTGCACAGAAACCATTCATTCCCCTTCTTTCTTGGGGCTCCAGACCTGCCATGTGCCCTGCTGTGCAGCAGAGCCTTGGAGCTGTGGCTCTTGATCCAGACCTGTGCTGCCCATCAGATGCTGCCAGGTGACACCGAGCCTGTCTGGGGACAGCAAAAGTTTAAAAAATCAAAAATATTTTCATGAAACATATTGGTTTTGACATGTTATCATTAATCAATTACCAATTCCTGCCTAGTTAGGAATCGTGTTGGTTTGGTGGGCAGTGAAGGACTTCATGAGTCTTGGACACTCATAGTGGTTCTCATACCAGTCACTAGTTGGAGAAGGGCAGTGTAATGCAGAGACTAACTTGTGCAGGAAGTAAGAATGAGCTTCAAAAGCTCTGAGTTGATTCTGTGGACATATAGAAGCCCAGGGAATGTCACTGATAGAAGTATGAGTGTGCAGCTTGCATGTGACAGGAGAAGGGCTGGAGATCTAAAACATAGTCTGAGGCAACCACATTAGCATTTAGGTTATTTATGTTGGTTAGGCATCTTCGTCTTTTCACTGTTCTAGATCTCACCTCCTTTTGAGAATGGGATTTGGAGTCTTAAGTTATCTGGGCTCTTTTGATAGTTTTATCTCAAATTAGTAACTCTTCCAGGAGTAACTTTGGTATTTGCACATTCCCTGTTTTAGTGGATATTATTTATCCACACATATGTCAGTTCTCAAGGACAGACCATTCAGAAAAAGATGTGGCTTATTATATAGCAGTGATGGATGGTTTCTTTATAGAAACCACTTGCATGTGAGAGAACAGCTGTTGTGTATTAGATATGTTCCCTGTATTGTACATAGAGTTCACGCCTGTTGTTGAAGTAAAAATCCAAAGAGAGAGGGAAAGCGCAAGCAAGCTCATGAAATCAC
>NW_010449358.1:0-1591 GCF_000710305.1 Buceros rhinoceros silvestris | reverse complement strand
CTGACAATTGTGCTGCAGCTCCTGGAGTGCAGCTTCTGTCACTGAACTACCAACACTGTCCAGGTCAGTGGCATTAACTGGTCAGAATCTTTATGCCAGCTGAAGGGAAGACAGACACTTCTACAGCATTCTTCACCTTCCTACAATGCAAGGACGTGTCTCTGGCCTCATTTACAGGCCAAAGGAGGACGCTGACAGGCTGTGAGACAGCATTCATCAGAGCGAACCAGTAACGATCTGCACTGCCCACGCGACTCAGCTGCGTAGCAGCCGTCGGTGACAGAGCTGTCAGATCAGCGCTTCCCGGAAGACTGCATTTGTTCTGTCGCGTGTGGAACTGTGCCTAACCATGCTGTACGATCTTAACCGAGGTAATCGTGGTGAGCTTGGCTCAATTTCCATCCGAGTCAGAGAACTGCTTCAAAAGAACCCACCTGCAATCAGGAAGCCAGGTAAGTGGCGGGACTGGGGTCTGGGACAGGACTGTGAACAGCTGCTTGTTTCCATTCCTCCAGAGATTCAGTTCCGCTAGTGATGAACAGTGAGAGACCTGCAGTGCAGATGCCCGTCTCAGGCATGTCCTAAGTCAGTCTGATCCCGCTGTGAGCATTTCACAACAGCACGGCTACCAGTACAGGCAACAAGACAGGGCAACTTTCTGTTGTACACGCTAAATGGGAGTTTGTCCCAATACAGATTCAGGATCTTCCCTCCAGTGAACTGGGAGGACTAAACTCCTCCTTTACTGCTATTAGTGAGTCATTAAAGCAACACCTTTCTTCTGACGATGTACCATTCTTAGCTGGCAGTCGACACACCCAGGCTGATCCCTGCCGCTGGCTTCAGAGCTGGCTTTTAGCAGCCCCTGGTGTTTAGAAGCATTAGGTATTTACTCCACAGTGCACCGATCGACAGTTTTTACCAACTCTCATTTCTGTGAGGGATAGTTCTATTTACTCCAGGTGCAGGAACTCCTTAGCCAGACAGCCTCTTGTCCCTGCGGTCCGACCCTCCACTAACACTACAAAGACAAGACTCCTGTCCAAGCACCCTCGGATCCCTTTGTTACGGTCCCATTAGAACACAATTCAGGTATTGCACTTCTGGGTGTCTGGGGTTTTTAAACCTAGACGAACAATTTGCTATGAAAAGGATACTGCAAAGTTGTAGCTGCAAAATTTTAGGAACCCGTAGAGGCTTCGCTCCAGGCAGCATTTCCAAGACAGCATTAATAGCCTTAGACGAAGATCATCAAGTCACTAATTTGATTCCACTGCTCAAAATAAGGAGTGTATTCTAAGAGCTCTCCAAACATAACTAACCATCTCCTACAGTAACTGTAAGAACTGCAAAGCACTGCAGAGGAAGTTAATCTGGTTAAGGGAAACAGGAGCTATGCAGAGAGCTGTCCACCTCACCACACGGAAAACATGCCTGGATTTACTACGTTCACACTAATTCATTAAGTAATTAAGGATTTGCAACAAGTAAGAGTATTTTCTCAGGTAACCTTGTAAAACGCTGTATTTTCTAACTCAAATTATTGAAGATATTTGGAATTTTGGGACAGGTCACATTTAATTTTTTTTTT
>NW_010449357.1:0-1592 GCF_000710305.1 Buceros rhinoceros silvestris | reverse complement strand
ATATTTATATATTATTTAATAATAATGATATTACTAATGATCAGTGTTTAACCTGAAATGAATTTGGTAAATGGCTTCTCAAAAGAACTTACATGGCAGCACCTGAGTCCAAAACATAGAGAATCACAACCCTACACTGTTGCTACAATTGTTGCCGCACACACGTTGCTGTACATTGAGGGAAAGGATCTCATCCCTTATTGATGAGAACCCAGTATGGGAAAAGCACAATCCCAGCTTTCATCTAGACCCCATGTGTTTGCTGCCTCATCTGCCTGCATGGTTAGTGGAGAGAGAGGAGCTCCTTTGGGAAATCAGCTCTGGGCAGCTGCTATCATCAGCACAAAACCAGCAGAAAGCATGGGCCCAGTGACACCACTACTCTGTTTCTATGGAGAGCCTGGTTGCTGGATGCACTTTGGGTTCCTGCCAGGGCAAAAGCTAGATGCTGAAGGCCTCCCAGAGGAATTAAATACCTATGGGGCTGAGGCTCCCTCTTGTTGAAAAGTAGCTCCTGAGAGAGGTGATGCATTTTGTGCTGTACTCAGGCACTGAGAAATGTCCTTCTGGAACATTTCAGAGCTGTGGTTCTTCTTCCCAAGACAATGTCCTAATTTTCAGCCTAGGAGTATTCAGAGGAGATGATGCTGGGAGGTGGAGCCAGGTAGGAGAGGAGATCAAGGAAGAGTAGCCTCCATCTGCGTAATGAAGGCAGTAAACAGGCAGTGCCACAATCAGATCTGTAAAGGTAAAGCAAGAATCTGAAGCCTTGTTATTTGGGCACGTACAGAGACCCTGCAGGAGCAGAGCTCCGTTTGGTTCCTAGCATCTGCTTGAGTGCAGGAGCAGAGCTGCATTTGCTTCCCGGCTTCTGCTCATGTGCATGGACCATTAACTGCTGCTGTCTCGGTGTATATATCTCAGGGGAGTTTTGCGCACCTCTCAGCCCTCCTAGTATTAGCAACCAGGCAGAACTAAAAAACATGTATTCTGGATTATGCTCTTGGGCACTAAGATATTGGACCTGAATTTTGCAGAGATTTTTTCCTATCCAACCAATCTTTTTCTTTTGTGTCCCAAATTAGAGTGCTGTGTGGCTTTCACAGTTCTGATGTGGTCTTTCATGGCATATCCTACTGTATTTCTATTATTTCTTTTACTCCAAAACATGAGAAACACATTACTCATAAAATATTCCCTGCCTCCCCCTTTCATTTTCAGTGAAATAATAAAAGGCCTGCCACAACTTGTGTGCTTTAGTCCTCATTATTTCTGCCCTGTTTTCAACAGCCACTTATATCAGGGAGGATAAACCTTCCAGATTCAGCTTGCATGCCAAAGAAAACAACTGCAGTTCACAGAAATCCCTTAATAATTTCAGCAAAATGCTGAATGAAAAATTTTGTAATTAAAGTTTTCGTATTTTCTTACTTGATGTTCCATGCTGGGCTGGGAGGATTTTTTCTACTGATTCCATGACACCACACTGGGGGAAAAAATGATTGCATAATTGGCAAGATTTTATTGGAATAACTTTTTCATATTGGTTTCTCTTAGTTTCATGGATGTCGCGGTTTGAGAAGGGGGGCATT
>NW_010449356.1:0-1580 GCF_000710305.1 Buceros rhinoceros silvestris | reverse complement strand
TGGAACCAGTCACTAATTAGTTCAAAATGGAAATTTCTACCAAACCGTGATAACAAAGATTACGCAAAGAAAAAAAACACATACTGCAGGATGGTGTATGTGTTTGTTCTTAATGGAATTATCTGGAAATGCAAGTGTGTTCAGGGTTTTTAACTCTTTGGCTGCTGATGGGCATACGTGTTTTCAGTGTGGATGAAGAAAATAAGTTCTGCCGGAAGATTTCTATGCAGGTAGCACAGCGGAACCTTGAGTGCCATAGTAAGTCTGTTCAGCACCACATAGGAAGTCCAGAAACGGTGTAACTAGAGAATATTGCAGTATTTTAATGTATGCATAGTATATACTAGGCCATCCTTGGTCATGTTTCCTCAGCATATACTGCATTTCTTTTTGTGCGAAGCTAGCAATTCTGTCTAAGAATTTGAATATAGAAGTATTTATATTCATCATTATTAGTACTAGTAACATACCAGGATGAAATTCTCAGCTATTGTAAGTCAATGTATCTCCATTGTATTGGCGAGAGGGTAAATTTTGTGTGAAATGAGGAGCCGGCCCCTGATTGCAGCAATTTTCCAACATCTAGTACTTCAATAAATGTGTAGCTTTTTGCTCTAGTGCATTTCATTGGCATGTGTTTATGGATTTAAATTGGAGAGAATGGTGTAACGAACAAATACCTTGTCGTTATTATATGTGTTTTTTCTTTGCTAAGGGGACATTATCACAAGAGCTGGAGTAACTCCTCTGTAATGACTGTTTACATTATTTTACAGCATACTTGTATCACAAAACCTGTATTGCTAGTTGTGGTTTGTGCACCAAGTTTACTTGCTGATCTGTTTGTTTTTCTGATGTGAAGCTAATACAAATAACGTTGAGATAAAGCAGATCTGATGTTGTGATAAGCTTGTTGCTTTTTTTATTTCTTTCAATGAGAGGACTTTTCATAAGGAAATACACTGGAGTATGTTGTGTTTGATAATACTGGAAATATATTTTATATTCACAAACTATTAAAATAGGCTGTCTTGGCTTATTTACTAGATATCGGCTATGTTTTCTGAAAAGAAAAGCCACTTGACAGATGATGGCTGAAGAAAATAATCTTTGCTTATGTTTAAGACTTGCCCTTTAAATAAAATCACCATCTGCATTACTTTGCAACGTGGGCTTGCAGCTTCATGCAGAGTTATCCTTTGCGAATAGGGACTTAGGCACAAGTATCAGGAAGATTCTGTAATCAGACCCAAAGATAATAGGACAGTATTGCGACTTCACATAAGTCACGATAAAATGATAGGAAGGTGCTGTAGGAAAGCCATAGGTATCCAAAGATGGACATGCTGAAGAAAGAAGCTTACAGATAAAAACTAAGCTGAAAGTCAGTATGGAAAGGGAATATATTGATATATTGTGAGATAACCAACTGTTTTAGGGGGGAACACTGGAAATTGTACCTGCCAGTCAGAGCAGTTTGTAGAAATAAGGTAAATACATCCTTGGACGATTGAAGTAAGTGGAGACAGCATCTCGGAATACAAGATGATGACACTAGAGGTGGTCATTTGTTAGAATGA
>NW_010449355.1:0-1586 GCF_000710305.1 Buceros rhinoceros silvestris | reverse complement strand
GAGTCACCGCGACACTCCGCTGACCGCGGCTGTGGGCAGGCGAATGTTCTCTGGCTGTGCCTTATTTTTCTTTAAAAATATAGGTAAATCCACGCTCTACCGCTCCTAATAAACTGGCAAATTAATTATTCTTTCTTTTGAGTATTAAACTATTATCTGATTTAAGTTTACTCTAATGTTTCAACAATTCCATTCTGCTAAGGGAAAAGGGGGGCGGGGAAGGGGAGGGAGAGATAGTTGTGCCCTTAACAGAATAAATAAATAAATAAAGCCCTAATATTCTTCTGTAGGAAAGAAGTTAATGTACTCAATTATTTTCTGGAAAAGATCATAACATCTGGAAATTGATATCAAATGGTGTGCAATCCCTGAGAGACGATAAACTTCCAGTGTATAATATTTCCACTAGAAATCTTAATAATCCCATAAATCTTCCCTGTGAATTGGGAAAATGTAACAGTTCATTGAAATACTCATTGAGAAATAATTGAAAAAATGTAATACTTCACTAAAATATTCGTGGGGTTTTTTCTTTCTTTGGTGCTGTTGCTAACTCTGTACATGTGTGTAAATATTCCTACTTCGTTTTAAAGACATACGCAGAATATTCCCTTGAGCGCTGCATACCATAAAAGAAAAATATGCCCTTTTGACTTATTAATCATTATTACAGAGTTCAAAATTGCAGCGTCCCTAGCACATTACCGGAGGAGACAAACAACTCTCTATGTGTGTATTTTGTGTTGCTAAAATCAGTACAAACTTTAGAGCTCAAAACTTTTTTTCCCCTCTTTTTCTGCGGTTTTCCTGATAGACTCTTCCAATTCTGCTCCAGTTTTCCAAGGCAACTGAAATCAAGAGGGCTACTCGCCCGTTACGCTCACCCAGTAAATTGTAATTAATTACACGCAGAGGCAATTGCTTATGGTAATTCGTGAATGTTTAATTTTACAGAAGCAAAAGTAGATGAGGATTTTAAAGCGCTTAGGCTCCATGCAATGAATATATGAGTAATTAACGTTGCTGGAAAGACGCAGCTTTAAAAAAAAAAAAAGTTAGTGATAAAGAGACGTTGTGCTTGTGTGAGAGAGAGTGTGTCTGCTTGTGCCTCCGTGTAGAAGAGAGGAGAGTATTTGTGTGGTTTTGTACTGAATTAATGTATCCCTTTGGTTACGTTGCTACACGTCAGAATAAAGACAATTAAGCTCTTAGCATTTCTGTCACACTCCATTAATTACTGTAGCTGCTCCTGTCCCGACCGCTTCGTAAGATACTCATCAGGTATGATACCCGTCCAGCAGCCTCAACCGGGGGAGCAGGCTATTGTTAGTTTAAACTATAGCTTTTCAAAGATTCTTTATTTTACTTTTTCGGACAAGATTGTTTTCCTCTCCTTTAAAAATGTTTTTCTAAAAATAAAACTCAACATAAATGTTTTAAGATCAGATTTGTGGGGAGCAGTTTAATTTTCACCATATGTTGCCACAGAGGCTTGTAGACTTAAAACAAATAAATAAATAAATCTTTCCACTGAAGCTACCAAGAAAAAAAAAATCTAATATAAAAATGTATTTTCCCCAATGCAT
>NW_010449354.1:0-1588 GCF_000710305.1 Buceros rhinoceros silvestris | reverse complement strand
CCCCCACCAGCGCCCCACTTACCCCCCAAGGGGTGAACAGCAACGCCTCCACATCTGCACTCACATCCCCTCTGCTTCTTCCCATCACATCTGAGCCCAAATCTATTCTGCAGAGCGCTGCTTTGTAATGACATCTCCTTAAAGCACCTTTTCACAGCTTAAACACTTCTGCAGGGATGCTCTTGCAGTCAGCCTGGCTCCATGGGTCCCCCCGCAGCCTGTTCTGCCCCCTACATGGGCAAGAACATCTCCATGTCTCCATCCCTCTGCCTCCAAACTGGGCTTAGTGCAAGGACGGGATCTTGTCCCAGTACATCTCAGCAGCGTGAAGAGGGGAAAGGCTCCCGAGTGCCTCTGAAAGTGGAAAACCCCATGCACAAGCCAAGTCTTCTCTGCAAATGTGAGCAAGAAGCCAAGTATTTTCCTTTTGCTGCAGGCAGAGATGAGGGACTGAGGATTTGCGTTGCTCTTCCCCAGCTCAGCGGCTTCAGATTTTGTTTTCGGTGAGTCCCTTTGTCTGGCAGCATCAAGCTTTTGGGTATTTAATTCCTGAAGGCACCCCTGGAGCTGGTGCTATCCCAAGAGAGACCAGCTGGAATTCCAGGTGCTGTATTTTATGCACCCCAAAATAATGAGCTTGGCAGGGGGAAAATGTTGCCTCAGCCTTTCAGTGCCTCAGTTTCCCCACAAAATGAGGCCGACAAAGAGCAGCCAGCAGTGAGAATACCCGGTTATTTGTAAGTGGTATTAACCATCCCCTCCGAGACCGGGGAATGTGGGACTGGGAAATACTTTGATTATGGCTCAGCAAATCCCAATCAAGCAAAAATAACAAGCAACACATGAGCGGTGTTTTGTGGGCTTACGGCAGGGTCGTGAACTCGCAGCCAGACAATAACCAGGAAAAATTAATCCCGGCTGAAAGCCCGGTTCCCACTCGGTGGCTATTTTGGGAGCTGGCTGCAACTTGTTCAGCGCTGGGTCTGGGACAGGAAATGTCTCTGTCCCTGGGACACACGATGCTGGGAAAGGGGGTGTCGAAGCAGCCGGATCCCGGTGGTGGGGAGGGTTCAGCATCACCCATGTCCCCGCTCTGGCTGAGGGAGCTGGCACGGGACGGAGCGATGGAAGATCAAACAGCCCGGTGTGAGCAAAGCACTGTCCTCCCCCACATCTCTCTCCACTGTCCCTGTAACCCTGCCCCAAACCCATTAGCTGGGACAACGGAGAAGCAGGACATGGGGAACCACATCCCCCGTCATTCCAGCCCGCAGCCTCCATGCCTTCCTCTGCCCATCAATTACTTTCCACCTCACTCTCAACCACAGAAGGTCCTAATTACGCTGCCATAATAACACAGCCAGATTATTTAACCGCTAGCTGCGACCGAGGGAAAAATCTCAGCCCAGCTGGGTGGGGGGTTTTTTTGCCCTTATCTACAAATCCATAAAAACCCCAATTAAAGAGAGTTTCATCCTCTCGCCCCAGAGCCGCCAGCCGAGCCGCAGTCTGGAGGCGAACTGAGGGCTTGTCAGCTGCGAGTTAAAGGGATTTGCAGCCCTAGGAAGAAGAGAGAGAGTTGCAGCTT
>NW_010449353.1:0-1585 GCF_000710305.1 Buceros rhinoceros silvestris | reverse complement strand
GGCGGCGTGAACGGAGCAGCCGGTGCTCTGGAGACCGGGTGAACCATATTCTCCGTGATCAGCTGGGATCTGTGTAATTTCTTTCTCACAGGGCAAAGCGCATTAAATAAGGCCTGAGCTGCCGCGAGGTGGGCAGGAGGCAGTGCCGGCCGGGCGGCCCCCTCTGTGCGTCTCACGCCGTTCTCAGGGCGCCCCTGCGCTGGCAGCTGCCTTCCTTCTCTCCCTTGGTGCATCTGCCTTCCTGCTGCAGGACTCGAGGGTCCTGAGAGGTGAAAACCGCTGCTCGGCTGCTCGCCCTTGTGCCCCGGAAACAGGGACCCGCCTGGAAAAGAGCACGGGGAGCGTTGGGGAAAGCGCTTCTCGCGTCCGCAGCCCCACGGGGTGTTCGGCTCCTCCTCGCCTTGCCTTTCCTTTGGGGGTTCTGAACTTGCTCCAGAAGGATAAGGACGATGCAGATGGGGAGCATCCTTTGTGTGACCTTCCCCGCTTGGCTGCTCCCACCTGTGTTGGCTAAGGGAAGTGGCTGCGTGTCCGAACTGAACGTCGCGGTGCCACTCCTGAGCATGTTGTCAGAAAGTGCTGGGTCTGGTGTAGCTGTGCTGTGTGCATGCCCCAGTCTTCATCGCCTGTGTGCTTTTTCCTTTTTAATTGCACCATGGCCCTTGCTTGTACTGCCCACGTTACAGCAGATTTCTTAGTCATTACCTTACCTACCTGTCATGCGGGTGGCTGTGCCTTTCAGTGTGACAGGGTCCTGTTTTCCATGTTCTGGCTACACCTTCACCAGTAAACTTGGCAACGCTGTGTCACGGCTCCTCTCCTGGGATTTTCTCCGTACTGGCAATGGGGTTAAATAGCACAACTGACACGCACGCCCCACAGTGCTCTCCCAGTCTAGGGTTAGCGCTGGGCAGGGGCCTTCTCTAACAGACAGAGCGGGTGCAGTTACCCCCGTCTGGAGGGTGAAATGTGTAACTCTACAAACACAGCCCATGCTGCATCTCCGGAAGAACAAATGAATCCTAGCCCTTTTTATGGATGGGGCTAAGGACTAGAGAGACAAACTTCTCCTTTCTCTCTTAATTGCCTCCTGATCTTCACTGGATGTACATCTCAGGGCATGCTTCACCTCACCAGCCTTTGGCTGTTTAAATCTAACTGCAATCATTAGTCTCCCTCCTTAGCAAAGAGACAGAAACAGGAACCTCTAATGGGCAAGCTAAAATAGATGGTGTGAGTCACCAACAGGAGACATCTGTTACTATCCACTAATTAAAGACGGAGCCAAGAGGACTAACTCAGACAACTGTCTTCACCCAGCTGAACCTGGATGATGTGAATCTTGTTTTATGTGGTTTTGCCTCTAACCAGCTTACTGACTCCTAGGGTAAGGCAGTGTGATACGCGTGCTTGCTGTCAATCAAACTGGTACAACACTGGTGCACATGTACTAAGATGGAGTTTCCTGTGGACTTCTAAGCTGATGCTTCCTGACTTCTGAATGATTATCTTTGCAGAATTAATGTTCTGAACACTTGCTTTCTAGAGGGATATATAGAATCATAGAACCATAGAATCATCTGGT
>NW_010449352.1:0-1564 GCF_000710305.1 Buceros rhinoceros silvestris | reverse complement strand
GGTAAATCGGTCCCTCGACCCTTAACAACTACTCAGGATCTCAGACTCTCATTTGATGCCTCTGGGCAAATGGAGAGGACTTTTTGGTGTCCCCACATTCTGGAAATAAATTGTGGATAAGAGTGCAACGTAGACATAGACTCTGTTTTTTGCTGCCTGCCATCTATTAGGGATTTAAACAAAATACCTTTCTTTCTCTGAAATCCTGAGGATTAACAGCTTTATTTCAAGATTTGTTTCATGGCCTTCTTACCGTTACTGTAACATCTTCTGCCCATGCAAAACTGGCTGAAGCACACCTAAACCACTCTCTGATATTCTTAATGTGGAAACTGTTATAAACCTAGTTATAATTATTTGTCTGCACACACTTGAGAATCAATATTTTATTCTGTTTTTCTTGTTCTTTGATTTGATACATTTTTAAAACTCTTCCAAATACAGGCAACTAGCATACTGATTAATAAAGAGAAATATAAATAAAACAAGGCATATCTAAGCAAAAATTACTTTATCCCTGTATTCTTTGTGCAGATAAAAAAGGCTCTGTGTACCCTAATCTTACCTGACTTTCAGTATTTATGCTAGAGCTAATCTAAATGGTATAAAGACACATATATTTTTAAATGGACAAATGTCAAAATAAGTAAGAACTTAAACACATTGGGATGAGCAGCTTTAAGCTTATGCTTTCTTGTCATTAAGTTCTGTTTTCCAAGCTCACACTGCTAGCTTTCAAAATTTCAAATTTAATTTTACAATGTATTGTTTACATATGTCACCCTTCTGCTCCTTCTTACAGTGTCAGCACTGTTTGCAGTGTGACTTTACTTATCTGCACATATTCTTTCCTTTCAAGACAAACTCACGGCAGAAATGTGAACTTCCAAGAGGAAAGCTGCTGAGATGTCCCTGACATTCCTTCAGAGCAAGTGGATTACCCATAATGCAATATACAAGGGAATAACAACAGTTTTGTGATTCAATTCTAGACATCCTTACAGGAGTTATTTTATTCTAGTGTAGACTCATCCAAGCTGCAAGGAAAATTTAGTACTGCTAAGCCTCTTTTAGAATTCAAGTCTCCTTCAGACAGCACTGCACCCATTCAGCTTCCTTTAGCTTTTTCCTGGGGTAACTTGAAAGACTGTGTGGTAAGGAGGATGGGAGGAAGAAGAAGGCCATAGGCCATTTTAATCAATGAGCTGTTGCTCAGAGGTTGCAAAGAAGTAACTTGTTAGATCCTGTTCCAGAGCTTTCTTGCTGGAAAGCCAAGATGAGAAATTATTTACCTGTAGAGATACTGCTAAGACTCTGATAGGGTTTGAGGGCACCTTGGACAGATGTTCCAACCTTATGCTTACTGCTTCCAAATGTGTTTACAACTGTTCAGTATTGGCAGATAGGAGTGGCAGGCAATGCAGCTTTGTTGCTCTGGATTCAGGTTGAGAAGTTCTTAGGAAGTTCCGAAGGCAATTTTTTCTTTCTTTCTTTCTTTCTTTCTATTTTTCTTTCTTTTCTTCTTCTTTCTTTTATTATTTTATTTTATTTTATTTTATTTTAT
>NW_010449351.1:0-1579 GCF_000710305.1 Buceros rhinoceros silvestris | reverse complement strand
CAAACCGGGACAGGTGGTGAGATCTGACAAGGATTAATGAAACTATTGCTCCTAGGGTCCTTCTGGGTCCTGGTTTGTCCATTGACTTAAGTTTTCTGGAGTTCCCTTTGGCCTGAAACCATAACAGAGACACCCTATTTTCAGAGACCCTTCCTCATATACCCCTGCACATGGTTTCAGATTCTGCTTATGTTCTGGCTGGTTCATGTTCAATGATGGAAGGGCAATAAAACGGAGCAATGGGATGCTGTGCTGGAATTAGTCTTGAGTTTAAAATTCCTCAGGGCTTTGGAGGCCTCTCCAAACTCAGTCAAATTTACTTCTATCTGCTGGATTTCCAGTGGACTTTTGGGGGTGCAGATTTAATAAAAGAATCCCAAATAGGTGGAACAGGGTAGTTGTGCCTCAAATTCAACTTGAGTTCCCCAGATAATATGGAGTGTGGGGACAGGATACCAGAGCCCCAATCCAGGAAAATGCCTTCTGGTCTGAGGCTCCTATCTAGTATTTCTAATTTACTGAGGTAATCAGAAGGCATTTTTCCCCTCAGGATCCAGTCTAGCTGGTGTTAGCAAAATTAGGACCACTACTAATCCCGTATGGTTGAGTGATACCGTTTTAAAAGTATTTGGGGATATTCAGGAAGGATCTTTGAGAAATAGGAACTTTCCTGCCCTTCAACAAAAGACTCTTACCCTTTTGACAGAAAGATGCAAAATAATTACAAGCTCCTAAAATTCAGTGATGGGAACATTGGCCTTCTGAGGTGAATGTTTTGGTCCCTAAACCACATGTTTCGTGCCACCTCTTTCCTGTGACCCTGAAATACTGTGGCTAGCTGATGGTGCAGAAAGACCTGCTACGAAGAAGGTCATTTGAAAGAGGAAGGAGGGCACAGCCCTCACAATCAGACCACCACCTCATGCTCCGGGAAATGGCCGTTGCAGCCAGAGTATCACCTGGATACAGTTCACGAGCTGGGGCACAGAATGGAAGATCTGGGCTGCACATCTTCATCTCCATGTACAATCACAGGGGTAGCTCCAAAGCTTCACCACAGACACCCGGAAATCCCAAGTAACCACTATTAATAAACCGTAACTGTTTCCATTCTGCTTCTCTTTTCTGATGCTTGTCTTGCCAACGTTTCCCTAAATCCTCTCAGCCCAGTCTGACCCTCCTCGTCTATCTCCTTTTTTCAGCCTCTTCTGCTGCCAGATGACAGCTTCCCTTAGACCACGACCATCGTCACCCTTTTACGTTTAACAGATTTATTGGTATTTAATGATCAAATTACTATTACATTATAAGTTAAGTCTTCCTCACTGTGAAAGATGAGTTACAGGAGCTAAAGTGATGGCTGTTCAGAGACCCACGGAATAAAACGGTGGCTGGGTCACCGTGTGCCTCAGAAAATATCTGCGCGCTAGCGAGTCGACGGCATGAGCCATGGAACGTATCTTGTGCTCAGGTCAGTCCTCCCCTTGCTCAGAGACCCCGTTCCCGAAGGGCTCCTTGGGTGCTGCGGCCGCGCCCCCGCAGCGCCCAGCTGGCGTTCGGGCAGCGGCGGGAGCGGCAA
>NW_010449350.1:0-1578 GCF_000710305.1 Buceros rhinoceros silvestris | reverse complement strand
TTATATTTTTATATTTTATTTTCCGTGCATGTCCACTATGAACTTCACTTGTGCATGCCTATCAATTCTGAATCTTTAGCAACTGTGCTAAAGAGGTAATTAAGGGTCAGCTTTATACAGATTCATGTGGTATACAGTGCACATCCTTATCTGTCGGAAGCAGAATGAACCTTTCTAAGACGTGGCAGGATATGTCATTGTCAGTAGAAACAAAACATTTGCAATGAGAGAATGGTTAGGAAGTGGTTCCCTAACTTCTGCACATTCCCGCTTTCAAGGAAGTTTCATTCCTGTCTTAGTGTCCTTTAGAAAAAAAATGAGGTTTTTTTCTTAAATATGGGAATACACTTAATATACCACACCTGAAGTATTATGCTTTATAATGTCTAATATGCAAATATGACAGGAGAGCAGAATGGTACAGGTTTCCTGTACCACCCAGCTTTTCTCTTGGCAAAAGATACTTCTGCCAAATGTTCTCTTCTCACTGTAGAGTTAAACTAATAAAACTCTGAATTTAGGAATCAAAAATTACTTTAAAAAATTACAACCGTTCTTTGTTTAATGGCTGGAATAATTGAACCTGAAAGAATCTTTCTGAAAAAAAATGAGGTCTAAAACCAGATTGTATCAAAACTAACTTCTGTTTCCTGGGCTGCCACAGGCTCCTATGCAACACTCTGTAAGTAGATGAAGCTAAACTTTCAGAGGTGGCAGTTTAGTTGACTGCCATCCTGCCTCCCATTTCAAACCTCAAAGTCGGATCTATCTGACTAAATGAGGTAGTTGTCTAGATCTCCTTTTCAGAGCAGCTCCATCCCCTCTTACCTCGAGGTGCGCATCTAAAATAATTTCTGTGGATTTCAGCCTACATCTGCTTTTTTTCCCCCTCATACTTTCTTCAGCTTGGGAGAATAAGATGATCAAGAGGGGGTGAGCCTCTCATCTTTGTGAAAGCAGTTCTAAAAAACTACTCTTCCAGAATAAGCCAACTATTTCCTTATTAATTTTCCTTGCTTTGCTTTCTTGTTTCTTGCATTTCAGAAAGGAACATTTGTTCATTTATATTAAATCACTTCTTTTTACCATCGCTCCCATGGTACATTTTTATAATGCTCTAATTGTATTACGCTATACTATCCTAATACCATTTAATATAATTTCACCAATTTCATCAAAGTGCCTGATGTACCAAAAGAATCACAGGAACACTTCTACATATATTTCAATAAAACAAGCAATTTGTCCACACTGTAAGGGAACAGGTAAGGAGACTGATTTCACAGCATCAGTTGCCTGTGCTGCCAAGTGGTAAAAATTCTAATTAACTTGGTGTCTTTGAAGCCTTGTTCTCTTTAATTTGTCTTGCTATGTATAATGTGGAAACCCCATTATTGTCTAGCCCAGGGAATAGCTGCAGTGAAATTAGCTTTGATAGCATTTCCAGCAATACTCACCTGACAGTAGTTCGACTGGAGTGAGTTCTTAGAATCATGGAGTGATTTGGGTTGGAAGGGACCTTCAAAAGTCAACTAGTCCAACACCCACTGCAGCGAGCAGGGACATCTTCAACTAGAT
>NW_010449349.1:0-1576 GCF_000710305.1 Buceros rhinoceros silvestris | reverse complement strand
CCTGCCACACTGGCTCCGTGTGCTTTCCTGAGTTAGGATTACTCTTGTAGCTGGGCTGGGAGGTTGCCTTCTTCAGGTTGTAGATGGCCACGTTGCCATCATAGAAGCCCACTGCCATGAGGTAGGCATGGTCATTATGAAAGTCCAGGCACATGACGCCACTCTCACTGCTGAAGACATATTCTGGGAAGGAGGGGTTCTTCAAAGTGTAGAGCAGGAGCATGCCCTGGCCCTGCTTCATAAAGTCATCTAAACAAGGAGGAGCTTTGCTGTTAAATCTGTTTCCAAGATCCTCTACTACTAACACATAAAATCTGACAGCTCTCATCTATGTCTAAAACCAACCCGCACGCAAAGTAGTGTGGGAAGGACATCAGTCACAGGGCCAAATGGCCATGTTTGCATGCCTGCATCTGAACATCCTTTCCTCCACTGACATGTCATCCTCAGGACATGGGCACAATCTGCTTATGTAGAAAAACTACTGGTTTGGCCAGTTTTTTCCTAGGAGAGAGACTTGAGAAGCCTTGGAGGAAAATGTGGAGGAAAAAAGAATATTATGGACACTTCTTTCTTTAGGCTAGGATTTCAGTAACTTTGCAGACAAGCAGGCTGAGCCAAGCATAGAGGATTTTCAACTTCTGTATTGGCAATATTTGACATTACAGCCTCCACTGCTTCTTCAAAGAAAAGCATTTCATTGAAGTATACGTAAAACTTCATGTCCACTGCCAGTACCCATAACTGTAAAATCCACAAGTCACTACAGTTTTATTTTCTTCTTATGTTACTTGGCACATAAGCTCTTTTTTTCTAAGACTTTCCATTTTCTTTTCTATTTACTTTCACCTTTCTTTTTGCATTGCCTGAAATTAGTTCTCCCTATTCTCAATAGGACCATCTTTCTTTGGTGTTCTGTTTTTATCACGTCCTGACTATCTCCGGAATTCTCAGGTTCTTTGCTCATCTGAAAAAACAATTTCCAAATTCTTTTAAAGGGGAAAAAAAGCTGTTGATGTAGATAAGCTTTTCAGAAGCAAAGAATGGGCTTTTCTAATCTATTAAAACAATGCTCTGTCTGAGAGTATCGTAGCCATCTCTCCAAGCACTTTTTCTTACTGTCAAATGCCCTCAGGCACACAGTATATGGGAAACAATCTACTGCTTTCTGTGCTTCAGGTGCCCACTATACGTCCTATTTCCATAACAGTCATCTCCTGACTTTCTTACGATTTTGATCTGCCTGCAGGATAAGGACTTGGTAAATGTGTACCTCACTGATAATACCAACTTCAGAGAACTCACCTTGGCAGCTTGACATCCTAAGTCAGCATGCAGGTACAGACAATGCTTACCTCATAGAGAAAATTCAAAGAACCAGTAAAGAAAATCACACATCAACAAAACTTTTACTGCTGTTTTGCATCTGGATTGTGGAAATACTCTATTTTCTCAGGTCTCTCTGTACCTTGGGACCAGGCAGTGGAAATGGCTTCCTTATTTCTTCCTTACTTTGAAGAAAAGTGAGATTCAAATACTGGCATTACTTTAAACATATCTGAACCCAAATAGTTGG
>NW_010449348.1:0-1585 GCF_000710305.1 Buceros rhinoceros silvestris | reverse complement strand
AAGTCTGTAAAATTAGGCAGAACAGCAAACACACTTGTCTCCCAGAATCACTTTGTTGCAGTTGCTCACCTTGCCATTCCAGTACTTTGAATTTAGGCAGCAGCCCAAAGCATGTTGAATATATGGAATTTGATGGTCTGCAATGTCTGATGGATATTTTTAAAAGTTACCCTTAAAGTAGCAGTGGAAAATTTCTTACAAGGCTCAGAAATCTGGAAATGAGTGTCAAGGGGTATGGTATTACTTTTTTTTTGTTTTAATTAGAAGGTTTTTTAAAAACTGTTGGATCTGTGTCGCCGCTTTTTCCTTTCTCTGCTAGCCCGCAGTTGGCTCTTCCTGTCTCACACAGGGACGCGGTCCTTTTCCTCCTTAATAGCAGTGTGTCTGATTATTCTACAGGGTTTAAATTAAGAGGGGACTCGGCAGTAGGGGAAGAGTGTTGGATCTGAAAGCAATTCTCAGGCTTTTCTGTCCTGGCTCATTAGCCTGCCTTTTTTTTTTTTTTTTTTTACTTAGAAATAACACAGTTGCTACAGGGCAGCAGAAATAGTGCCTTGCTGTTGGTGTTCAGCAAGCTGCTGCCCGCTTGTCCCCAGCAGTGCCACTGGGCACAGGTTGCTCCTGGCTGCCCCTGGGCATGGGTCCCCATGACACACCCCGCTGTGCCAGCCCAGGTGGCTGCTGTCGCTCAAGGCAACATGAACTCTGGTGCTGCTGCATAAAACGTAGAGAGAACTGAGAACCTTCTCGGCAGCCGTGGGGTAGAATGGAAGTGATCCCCCCCGCACACATGCACCACAGAGGAAGCAGGTTTTCTGTCTTCCCAGAAGAGTCAGAGCATCATCGTTTCGACCCGGGTGCTCCTCTCGTGAAGGCTGTGTAGAGCTGACTTGTTGGCAGCCACGGAAACTCTCATTCCCATCACGAGCTCTTTGCAGTTGCAGATGAGGGCGGTGGCCTGATCCCTCGGCATCTCGGTTACAGATCAGCTGGGTGTCAATTTAATTCACTGCCTATATGCTCTTATAAATGCGCCTAAATGAACCAAGAGAAGGAAGATGTCTGAGGTTAAAATATAAACTAATTAATCTGAATGATTTATGAGCGTTGCTCCTGTAGGTAAGAACAGTTAGGCTATTTTGCCTTTTAAAGAATGGAAAAGTTTCATTCCTAAGGCACTGGAGGGAAGTGCTCCCAGCCTGACCAGCTGCCCAGAGGAGCCAAACCCCTCCAAAACTGTGTGTTCTTCCGTGAAACTCCTGTTCAGCTCTTTTACATCACCAGAGAGGGCGGAGCGTACACCTGAGCTGCTTGGCGCAGGGGTCACCATGGTGCTGATGAGGTCCAGGCAGCCCCGTAGGCTTCTGCTGGCCTGTGGGGAGGAGGAGGTGGCTCTGCGTGCTCCTTGCAGGGTCCTTCACACCCTGGAGTATGGTAAATGCTCCTGAATTTCTCCAGGAAAACTGGAGCAGTAGAACGTGAGACTCCTCACACTTCTAAACTAAAAGAGTAAGTATTTGCAGGTGGCTGATGCGCTGCCTACAGAAAAGGCTGAAGGACAGCTTTAAATCCTTCCTTTGGCAAC
>NW_010449347.1:0-1574 GCF_000710305.1 Buceros rhinoceros silvestris | reverse complement strand
GGACAAAGAGGAAACAGTTAAGCATGCAGACAATATGATCAAATCTGTTTTCTTTGCTTAGTAAACTTGGGAACAATTTCCACTCAGACACAAATATGATTTCAATTTAGCATTTCATCCTTACTCAGCAAAGCATGTAAACACCCTCTTAATTTTAAGCAAGTGCTTAAATCCTATTCCAGTGGCTCTTAATCAGGCACTAAAGTTAAGTATGTGTTTAAATGCTTTGATGATTTGAAGCCTAAACAACGAGCAAAGTAATGACTTACTGAGATTACACTGTGCCAAGAAATGCTGCTTGTTGAAGGAGGGACACTGTGCTACACCTCAAGACATTTCATGGTGAAAGAGAGGACTTCGGATTGCTTGTGCGGTTTTCTGCAGCCTTTCCCCTTCATTAAAACGAAATAACAGAACAGAAAGGAAAAATATCCTTGAGAAAAATTCAAAGCTATAAATAAATAATGAGGCATACAATATTTCAATCTATAATCACAATTTATGGAAGTACTGGAGACTGTGGTCGAAATGTTCATCAGTCATCTACGTGAACAATAAGGCCATGTCATGAGCAATGAGCCTATAAAACAAGATCATAACAGGAAGAAAGCTTTAATATACATATTATTATGATTCGGAGAGAACACTGCAAGGTCCTATTTTTTTATTCCTTAATTTGAACATTGCATGTATAACAAAAAGATGTTTTATCTCCTTCACCACTGATGGAATGAGTTTTTAAGAGTTCTCACATGGAAAAATATTTGGGCAAGTACTTGGAAGTAATAGACATGTCCCCTATATAGTTGTATAAATGTGCCTTCTATGCATTCAGTAGTGAAATAGTTAATTTTAAAATCCAACTATATTTTATATTCATGAGAAGACACCTGTATGGGGCACACTTGTATCTGCAGGACAGGAACACCTTGACTGATTTAGTATCAATCCTTATGTTATAGCCTGAGGATATTGAAGAAACAAACTTATTATATCGTTGAAAATGAGAATTTTGAAAGAATTGAATAAAGGCTAAGAACACTTATAAAACAGAACATAAACGTTCAGGTTCAGGTCATAATCTAGTCAGTAACTGGAAGGATTAGAATGAGTTTATTTTGTTTTAGTATTCCACAAACCTTTACTGCAGAATATTCTGCTCTCCTGAAACCACCAGTGATGGACACAGATGGGAAGATAAACCATGAGACAGAGGTTTGCAACATGGAGATAACAAAATTCTCTTTCCCAAACTATTTGATGACTTCAGACCAGAAGTACCAAAATAAAATACCACAGTGCAATACGAATAGCAAGTAAATTACACCATACATATCTAGATATGTGAAATGCTCCCTTCATTCCTGTAAGAAAAAGCAGATTATCTGTATTTTACTGAATACTTTATTACTCTTCCATTCTCTCAGGAAAGATGTAAACTGAAACCACTTTTGAACTAGGCGCAGTTAGTGTTTGAATAATGAGTGGGACTTAGGAAGTTTCAAAACAGCATTTAATTTTAAAAAAGGAGAGGAAAGGAGAGGGAAGGAGAGAGAAGGGGAGGGGAGGGGAGG
>NW_010449346.1:0-1569 GCF_000710305.1 Buceros rhinoceros silvestris | reverse complement strand
GCATGTAAAACCACGGTTACAGAATGAGAGGCTGGTATCTTCAGTTATCTGTCCCAACCCCTTGTTTTATCTTTTGGTGGAAAGAAGAACATAGGGAATTTATTTCCATTCCTATTGCTCCCACTGATTTTTTTCTCTGTTCTTTCCGCCCACACTTGCAAGACCACACTGTGCACCATACAGGTGTCGGCTGAGTTGTTGCTGAGCAAAACACAAGTTTTTCGGGCTGTGCTCCATTTCACAGTGGTGGAGAACATGGAAAACCAGGGTTATTTATAATTCCTTGTTCTCTGCCAAGAAACTCACTTTGCAAGCATGTGGGCTTGCTGGGAGGAATAAACTAGGTTTTGGTAGCTCTTTGCACTGTGAAACCTCTCATCTACTGCAAACTCCATCCCCTTTGTATGCATAGGCCCAGGTCATGGGTGTGGATAGTCACTTAGGTGCCTCCTAAACCTGCCTAGAATTTTTCATCTTGAGTTTTATATAGGATGTATTAAGAACAGTTTTGCATGAGTGAGGATCATTTACACAAGTCTTCCATGGTTTATTAAAGTGCTTCTTTGTTGAAAAATAGAGCACTGTGGAAGAGAAAAGAAGCAAAAATTACAGCCTTGATTTAACCATAAAGACCAAAGATATTAGGCATTGCCTAAAATTACCCATGTACAGGTGATCACTTATGTAGATAATTACAAGGTATTCTAGCAGAGCAAATACTAATTCTTTACCACTGAATTTCTCAACTAGGAATTACTCAGAACAGAAAAGAGTTCTCTGTGTACCTTAGGTTTGGCTATTCTTTGACAAGGAGATCTTGACAGTTTTAACTATAGGGCTGGCTGAACTTAGCTCTCTAAATACCTCTTATACGATCCTGTCTGAATTTCAGGTATATAGCATAGCATAAACTACAGAAATGGCAGCACTATGAGCAGAAAGAGGTTTTCTATTATTTCTCTTGGGAACTTCTTCCATTGCCAGCTTTGTAATAAGTCTGAAGAACCAGTGAGAAGCACTTAGGTAACTGCAAGCAAGGGCATCTTTAGTACTCAAGTTTTTATCCATTTGAAAAAGTTCCTCTCTGTAGCTGCCTTGAGAAAGCTCAAAAAGTGTATTACGTTTGCAGTGAAGGATGCAGTTACACCATGTTGCCATTGAAGATGGTGATTCCAGGTGTTCTCTTATTCAGTAACTTGCACAGAATATGAATTCAATTTCCTAAAACAGTGACTTTTGAGACTGGATCAAAAGCGTGACAGAAAAGTGATTTCATAAAGCAAGTCTGTATGTTTCCTCTAAAGGCATTATTTTTGATGGTGGAGAAAAAAGTTATTGCTTGCCTTTACTGACATAAAACCTGCTGTGAAAGGTAAATCTTTTTCTGCCCATAGGCAGGAATAGTTACCCGATCAGCGGATGTTTCTTCTGGTGATGCTGAGTAGTTTCTGATGGGGTGAATTTTTTCCTCAACAAAGAAAACATCAAAGCTTCTTCTCAAATATAGGTGAAAGTTTAACTCTGAGAGAACATACAGAGCTGTCACCGGTTTGGCCGAGGTTAGCCAAG
>NW_010449345.1:0-1573 GCF_000710305.1 Buceros rhinoceros silvestris | reverse complement strand
CTGGAGGAGTTGTAAGCAAAGCAAAGGAGCACTACTGCTGACAAGAGATATTCCACCCTCCAGAATAACTCCCACTATTCTGTGCCTGCAGAATCACAGAGACAGCCCAGCGACCTGTTGCTTCTCTCAGCTGAGGGCAACAGATCACCTCCCACTCTAGCTGTGGGAACATTCAGAAAGCAATGCAAAGTATCTGTGACTGCTTAGAGGTAGAAAGAGTGATAAAAAGAACCAAAGATGGGAGCGTGAAGAGGGGCAAAGAACCTAATATGATGACACTATCAAGGCAGAAGATTAAAGGAAAGAAAAAATCCACTGAGAAAGGAGGATTAAATGAAAAAATGGGAAGGAGTTAACGAGGGTTTATGGTCTGGGTGAAAACAGATGGAGTGGAAGGGAGAATGAGTTCACCTGAGGGACTCCTCAAATGAGTACAGGGATTAATCAGTTTCCATGATACTCCAGAGCAAGACAACTCCAAATGTCAGCTAAAAGATGATCGGTCAGTCTCAACATTTTCCCTTAAAAGTGGACTTTCATGCATCAAATCATTGTCAATTTGGGGAGATTAAAAGATCTTGAGTGCTGTAAAACAAGGCAAGGCAAACCTTTGCATACTCCTGTAATATATCAAGCGAGGCTCCTATCTGAGCCCTCACACAGGATGTCATTTTGTGAGAAGGTTTGTAAATAGTGTGACTTCATTCCCCATGCCAGCATTTTCTGATAATTGCTTTCTCAATCTTGTTTCTGAGGTAACTGACCTGTGACACAAAGTGTGATTAACTAACTTACTGCTTTTTCAGTAATCATGACATCACACCTTTAAAAATGCATCTTATTGTGCTGTGGGTGTTTTGCAACTGGAACCACCTGAAGAGATCTGGCTGTAACAGACTTAAGAGGACACACAGAACCACCTATTAAAGCTGTGCTTTGCCATACACACGGCTAAAGGATTCCCATTTTCCACCTTCATCTGAATTTTCCTCTCAGATACTCATTCCACTGAGCAGAGCCCAGCCATGTCTGGTGTCCTCAATGTTAAGGGGAGACAGTAGTAAGAGATGGTAGTTCGGGTATTTTGAATTCAGTAGTTTTTGCTACATCTAGATGTGAAGTATAATTCTGCCATATTAACAAATGAGAATTGTGTTTGATTTACCCGTGTATAAATTGGACTCCGCTTTCTGGTAGAAGTTAACAGCAAGTTTTTCTCTCATCTGAAATCATTTGTGTACCGGTGCCTACCTCCTCAAGCCATTCCTTAAGGCTGGACACTGGAAAAAACTAGCACTTCATCCTGTACAGCCTCTGCAGAGAACCGTGATGGCAGAATTTGAGGGGGAAAAACCCCAACCCCAAAATCCCCCCCAAAACCCACGCACTTTTATATGAAGGAATACGGTTTTTATTACTAGTCAACCTAAAACGTGCACTGTGCCTTTTACCCGAAACCCTTTACCCACAGCCCGCAGGACCGTGCTTTCCAGGCGCAGCCGAAAGGCCCCGTGAATGCCGCGGGCAGTGGCCCGCGCTGGGGTCTGCCCTACCCGACCGTCAGCGGGGATCG
>NW_010449344.1:0-1565 GCF_000710305.1 Buceros rhinoceros silvestris | reverse complement strand
CAGTGAGGAAGGAGAGGGACAGTTGAGGTACGAAGGGAAACAGCCGCAACTCTTCTAAATCGCCTGAATGCTGGAGCCTGCCCCGGCAGTCAAACGGCATCGGAAGCAAAGGGGCAGGCAGCGCAAGGGGCACTCAGCAGTGCCTGTGAGGCATACTGGTGACACAGTCACACCTTGTCACAGGTGTATGCTATCGGTGAGATTTTAAACTGTCTTCTACATTAATTTCGACTCTAGGTTAATGTTAAGAGACAGATTCTGGGAGGGGGGATGGAACTGTGGCGTGCACTGTACGTACCTGTACCGGTGGTTTTTCTCCTCTGTTCCCAGCCAGCTCCGTGTGCACTCTCAGTTGAGTAGCCTGCTTGATTATAAACTTTATGATTAAATGACTAAGCCTTACTGTGCAGGTTATTTTGTATTTTCGTGGCTGTTTGAACATGGCCCCAGCAAACCGTCTGCCTCCCGCAGCGGCACTGAAGGCTGGAGTGTTATTTTAAATGCATGAGGATAGACCCTGCAGTGCAGTTCCATCACACAGGGAGTAGAAAAGCCACACAGACCCCGATGCACTGCATGAAAGCAACGCAGGGGCAGCTCTGACTTATTCTTAACTTTTCCAAGGGGAAGAATATGGAAAAGATAGCAAATATTAGTCTAGTAATGCACAATTCTTTATCAGGATAAATTTCTAGTTTGGGAGTTCTCCATAGGAGGAAGTGCAGAAAACATCTGTTTATTAAATGGCTTGGTTTCAGGGACAGACACAAGCCCAGCTTCTGCACTTTCCTGTGCCAGAAGAAATGTAATCCTATTTTTTTTCCCACCTTTTATCATCACCAGCCTAAAAGGTACTTAGTCTAGAGTGCTGAGAAATGAATTATGAGATTTACTTTTTTTTTTTCTCCTCATGCTTCTCCACTTTAAACATCCACTGGCGCAAATGGATGAGAGTCTGACATCTCATTTCCTACCTAAGGACTTATCTTCTGTGTCTTCCTAGATAGATATTGAGTGAAGTTGTTGACACCTCTGTAAACTAGGTACAGCTGCCCGTGACAAAGTGGGGAGGCAAATGGCTGAAATCTGATGAGGTTTCTGTGTGAACAACTAAGTACGAAGGAAGTGTTCTTGATGAAGAGTGAGAAGCAGTAGTAATGACAGTGGTGCAGAAGAGCTAACCTGTCGACTTTGGCACGGAGGCTGAGAACTGAAGAACATAAAATCATGTCCTCTGCCTCCCTTATCTCGGAGCCGCTGAGTTGGGAAAAGGAGATGGACCACTAAGGTGTGTGGCTGCTAAGAAGCCCCCAGCACACAACTTGCTCCAGGAATGACAGCCACCAAGGCTCGGGGTGGAGAGCTTGGCTGTGTTTCTGGCAGAGCTCCAATAACTTTCTTCTGGAGAGAGCAAGGCTGTACGGTGTATGCATGGCCAATGTGAAATGTGATGGGTTGTTTTCCCATGTGATTGTATCATCTGTTATCTCAAGCAGTTCTTTCCTCTTTTGCTTATTGACCTGAACTATTGGTAAACAGCTGCCTCCAGGACTCCCGTTCTTGGC
>NW_010449343.1:0-1574 GCF_000710305.1 Buceros rhinoceros silvestris | reverse complement strand
AAAAAAAAAAACCAAAAAAACCCACGCCTCAAAGCCTCCTGTGACATGTTAGTCTGGATTTATTCAGGCTGAACTCATAATGCTGATACACCAGAGGGGTAATAACACACTAACACACAAGAGAAAAGTTACAACAAAATCATCATGGGCCAAAAGTCACGTCAAGAGTAGGATGCAGGAACATCTGTATTAGATTAATTTGCTTAATAATTAGCTTGAAATCATGAAACCATTAATCTAGAATTGTGACTCTTTTGGACAAGGATGATGTTGGAGTGTTTACATCTGTTACTGGAACACTTAGGAAAAACAGATCTAAGAATAATGGCAATTAAAGAAGGTGTCAGGCAAGCAGTTCCTCTGGCAGCCAAGGCAGCTGGACACCATCCTCCTCCTCCTCCAGCCACTCAAGCTGGCCCACACTGCAGCTGATCATGCTTTAAACAACGATAGTAAGACTCTTCTGGCATCTATAACTACCCCCTTCCTGGGCATGTTCTGAGGCCTCCAACATACCGAAGGAAACCAGCTCCTTTCACCGCACCAACACAACGCAGTCGCACTGTCTGGTTTACACGACAGCTCCGAGAAAGCAGAACTGGGAAAGGTGGAGGTGAATTTAGCAAGGATGGACAGGGCTGCCATGAAGATGGCCCTCCCCTTCGATGAATCACTTAAAAAAAAAATACCAGGCAGTGAAAGCACCAGCACACCAACGTGCACTGCTTGGGGCGCCGGCGAGGAGAAGGGAAGGAAGAAGGGCTCTCACAAAGAGTAGCCAAAATAAAGTCGCTCCATGGACAACCCCACTGCAATTCTTTAAGTGCACTCTGGCAGCTCCGCGCTGCTGAAGGAGACAGAGCAGATGCATTATGTGCCTTGGCATCTGCCATCTATAATTTACTAAATAAGTGAAAAATCAGGCTATGTTATGAAAAACTAAACAGCAAACATTTGGATTCTCTTAGAAGGACTGTCAAGGACTAAAAGAAAACCCCAAAACCTGAGAGCACAGTGCAGACACTTTTCTAAAAAGCATACAACCGCAGGCCAAAACCCACCCAAACGAAAAAAACCCCTGAAATAAAGCAGTATGCAGAAAAACCACCAGCTGCAATCAAGCCCACCTCCACATCAGTGCTGCTGACTGAGGCAGACCCTCCTCAACAAAAGCAACAAACCGAAAGCTCCGTGCTGAGCTGCTGGTTGGTAGCAGCCTCTCCTGCAGGGGTCTGGACAGGGTTAAAGCGCTGGCCCTGTCTCCGCTTCAGCTGCCCTTACTCCACAAGAGGAGGGGTGGAGAAACAGCCTTCTCAGAATTCCAGTCAGCAAAACCAGGCCACTACCACAGGGCAGGAATGACAGCTTACATGTGACAGAACTCCTCTGGTCACAGCCTGGGGAAGCACCCTGTCTGCTAACAGGTCTCTGAGGGGCTTCAAAAGAGACTCTCCTCTCCAACTTCACGTATCAGCAAAGGGACCCCCTCGTCATCATCGCTGCCTTTCGTCCCTACCAGCCGCCGGCAGTCAGCGGGGGACAGCATTTTTACCACACTCCTAGCAGGGGCAGCT
>NW_010449342.1:0-1565 GCF_000710305.1 Buceros rhinoceros silvestris | reverse complement strand
AAATGGTTTCAGATAAAATATTCATTCAACCTTTCCTTCATAAGGTTATTAGGTATAAGGTAGTTGTGACTGTTTTAACTGAGTGGCTTATGAAACTAGTCAGAAACAGAAAGAGTGGAATAAGGAACAAAAAGAGAAAAGTGTATGTGAAGGAAATATGGCACTGTAAATGGGATTTGGATTCAAATCTGGCTTTTGTAATCTGCTGTGATTAAAATATTGCAACAGCATTATCAATGACAGTATCTACAAAAAAGATGATTAAAAAAATACGCTACAATGAGCTAACTACTTCTATGTGTAAACACAAATTGTTTTGCTTTCTCAGTAAACCTTATTTCAGACCAGGAAGTCAGAGTAAGCACAGTCATAATCAGAAGTCATTACAGAAGATGAAAATTAAATAGTTTTTAGGGTTCCTGTGATGTGTGTGACTGCATGCACCAAATACTGGAAGAGATAGGGCCAATTTGCTTTTCTAAACTCTATTCAATATCATATTGATCATTATGGCTCAGCTATCACCGCTGGGTGTATATGGGTTTGCTTTTTATTCCTGGGACTCCTTTGACTTAGAGCAGATGGTAAGCAGTATCAATAAAATGTGATTTGTTAACTTATTTCATTTAAAAATACCCAAACAGACATTTTAGAAGCACTTTGTCCACTGTTTTTTAAACTACTGAATTTGATACACAAACTCCGCATATAACTCTATATTACAGCAGTTTAGGTAGTGGCTGAAAGGAAGCAAAATGATGATTAACATACTTAGTAAATGGAGTAATATATTTCTTTATCCAGAGGGTAAATCAAAAAGTAACCCATAGTAGAAAAGGGGCTTTGGATAAGCTGTTTTCGTATCAGCTCTGTATTTTACAAATCTGAGAAGTCTGCCACTATAAATGCTTAAGCAGAAGTCGCTAATGTATTTTGAGATGAGGATATAAGAGCTTCATATCATTTTATGTAATGTCTTCAAATGAGTGCCTGCCATAAAATGATGAGTACTGAGTACTTTTAAATTACTATTAAAATTGCCTGAAGGCAGATCAAATATGGTTGGTGCCAGGAAAGCTATGCCATCCAATTCAGGTAATCACTTTTTTTTTTTTTAAAGTGCGCTGATTCCATCATAAATATTTAATTCAGCCTTAGTAAACATAAAAAGTACTTGAGCTTTTGTTATTTTTCCTTTGTCTCAACAATTCCTTACTCTCTTTGCCTCCACCACTGTTTTGGGGCTTTGGTTTTGTTTTTGTTTTGTTTTAACAGATATAGTCTATGTAGTTATTTTCCCAGTGGAAATAAGTGAAGATACCAATCATATTAATGACAGGGTTCACAGGAAATCTGTGAGATATGACTGGGGTATGGTGGTATTATCTTTATTAGATTTAACAGGTTAATAAAAACCCTTGAAGTCCCGTAAACTTATTTGAAACTTCTAGACATAAGACCCAGTGTAATTTAAAATACACGTAATACAACATCATTTGTTTCAGGTAAGAGTGGGAGATCAGTTTTTTCAAATCTTCCAGAATAAGAGCATCACAAGACAAAAC
>NW_010449341.1:0-1571 GCF_000710305.1 Buceros rhinoceros silvestris | reverse complement strand
CTCACACCACCCTTCCACAGAGCTCTGACAACGATGGAAATCGTTGCCCTGGGAATCCTCCCCAGCTCCCGCAGAGCAGGAGCGGGCAGAAGCCAGCCTGCCCCCCGCCCTGCCTTCACCGGGGCCGTCCCGTCACCTCTGTTTGGGTTTCTCCTGTTTGTCCCCGTATCATCAGGCTGTGCTGCCGCCCATTCCTGTTTGTTTGGGGAGGACGAGGTACAAGATCTGGCTGGCGAACAAAGGTTCATGTTGGAGATTTTTTCCCTTGTTTAGGCATCGATCCAGTGTACGTTTGCACAGATGCTTGACTGTAAAACCCCAGTGAGTCCCGGTGGATCGATTGGGATTTTTTGCATCCTCTGAGATGAAAAGTGCCCTTAAATGCTCTGAGGCTTTTTTTAAAGTGGAGGTTCCCTATGCTGGGAGATGCTGTTTCGAAGAGCTGATTTATAGCTGTGCTTGTCCCAGTGTGCACAAACCTCAGCCCGGTCCCTTCTGTCACCTGAAGAAAAACACATCTGCAAAGGTCTTAATGCCCAGAAAATCCGTAATTTAAAATTCCCTTTAACAAGAAAACCAGCTCATGGGGGACAAGAGCTGTAAAAGGTCCAGTCTGCCTTTTGATGCCTCAGCAGTGACTTCTGAGAACTTGCCCCTTGCAGCCCCAGAGCCTGTCCCAGCATCGTGGCAGATCCCAGGTCGGGGACACTGGGCAAGCTTTTCCTGCCTCCCTGCCTCAGTTTCCCCAGTGCGCTGGAAGGGGCTTTGGGACAACGTACGCAGTGAAAGTGTAGTGACTGGGGTGAGAAAACCTCTCTACATAAACCGAGCTGAAATTCTCCCATCACATCAGACAGCTCAGGTTACTTTCCGAACGCAGCCAGGCTTTGTATCTAAAGTTTTTTTAATTTCTTTTGAAATAGCCAGAGTTAGCAACAACGTTGGGTTGGGTAAATGTCGATGAAAAAGTTGGAGAAAATGTCCAGTTGTGTTATTTTCCTGGCCTGTGCCCTTGTTTTCGCTGCCTTTGTATCAACTGCAGCTCCAAGAAGAAGTAGAAAGAAGGGAGAAGTTAGGAAATGTAATTTGAAACATTTGTGTGTTAAACCATCTCATTATCTGCAGGCTCCAGATGGAGAGGGCTGGGTGCTGGACAGCCCTGGCTGTGGCTGGCCTCGGGGCAGCAGCTGGGGGAGGGGGGGTAATGCCCAAGGCCCCCCCATCCCCGGGGGACTGCGGAAAATACACAGCACGTGAGACCTGGCCCCGTGTCGGGAGTGAAGAGGGTGGCGAAGCGCTGCTGGCGCCAAGGACAGAGGACAACAAAGCCCCTGTGGTGGTTTGTGTGAGAAGCTGCAGGTCTGTGGGGATGGGAAGGGAAACTGCGGAGAAATTGGAGCAAAGCAGGGCATGGAAACGGGGAGCGGGACTGAGGCACCGAGACATTCGCATTCTGGAGGGTTTTTTCCCATCCTTCCCTCCTCTCCCTCTCTTGCTCTGCCACGTGGCCTCTCGCTGTTCCCCCTCGGCCACCCAAGGGCTCGTGTTTGGCGTTGGCTCTGGGCTGTTAG
>NW_010449340.1:0-1560 GCF_000710305.1 Buceros rhinoceros silvestris | reverse complement strand
CAAATCAAAGACCTGTGTTAGAAGAGGAAATGAAATAGATATGGCAATAAAGTAGTATTTCTTTTAGTGTTACTACTTACAACCACGTGGACTGCAAAGTCTTCATGCTGATGGGCAAGCTGCTCCTGCGAGAGACTCCCATAAGCATTTCCCAAATTAAATGTGGGCTGTAACACATGCCAGGGAGCCGGTTGCCCAGGAAAGCTGTGCAGGCCCCATCCTTGGAGGTATTCAAGTTCAGACTGGATAAACATCTGAACAATCTGGTCTGACCTTATAGCTGATCCCGCTTTGAGCAGCACGGCTAAAGACCTTCCTTGGGATGTTTAAGAACGTGCTGGAACTTGGTTTTATACTTTTGGTTGTCAAAGACCATTCTTCACTAAAACCAACACTATTGACTTACCTCCAACCAGAGGACAAAGGACTGAGGCTGTCTGCCAGGGTTCAAATCGGAAGTGATCCCCCCTGTGATGGGGAACCGGGTATGATTTTTAGAAATTATTTTTAATAATGACGTCTAGTGGGGTAAAAAAAGCTACCTAATATTCCTTTGAATTTGACTCCTAAAGTCTTAAATTTAATCGTCAGACTCGCACCATCAGACTCGGAGTTCGACTGCAAGCTTGGCTGAACTGATCAGGGGTTGTGACACGGTAGATGGTTCGATGAAATTAGGGCCATGGGAAAAGATGCTCTTAGGGTCTTTTATTCTAAGGATTTTTCCCTTTGCAATGCACAGGATCTCAACAAAGAAAACGTCCATTCGGCTCAGCCCCCAGCACGAGCTGTTTGTGGTCCTCACAGCGGGTGCTCTGATGTGCAGTCAGGTTAGAAGGGACTGAGCTGAGAGGCGGCGAGTCCCCAGCCCTGAGCCCAAAGGGCTGATTCTGGTCCTCCACACTGATCGGTTGTGTTCATTCTGTCTGCAGAAGCACTAATAACACTCAGCGTCCCACCATAGAAGCGACACATCCAAGTTCAGCAATGTCTGCTTTTGAAGGGTAGGCTGGTCCCCAACGTCCATGTGGAGCTCTTCTCGGTTGTTACGATTAGCTCTCTTAAAGAAAGCAATTCCATTAGCTGAGTGATCTCTCCAGGGAGATTTTGCAACATGCTTTTGCTCTGAAACCAAGCGGCCTGACATGAGGCTGAGCTAATGATTTACAGCAGTCACTGGGTCAGAATAAAGAGGGCTTGTGTTGCCAAAGCTGAATTAAAGCAGCCGGTGATGCGCTTAGTGTAAGACCGGACTGCTGCAGACAGGTAAAGCCCTCTGTTTGCAGACAGCAAGGAGTATTCATTCAGTTCATGCCATTTATTGGATCTGTAGGGGCAGATATCTCACATTTCTAGTTGTGAACATTGTAGCTATGTGACAGGAATACCCCAATCTGTAACCGCTTTTGAAAAAGGATCTTGGTTTTCCTACTGGCTAGAGCTGGGTACTGTGATAACGAGTCAAAAGAGCAATGGAGTGTTCAACAAGGATACTTGGGCACTCAGGTAGTCTGTTGTGCAGCTTCCTTCCTGATTTGGGGCAAATGGCTTCATGTTTCC